>NC_085023.1:10847582-10897582 GCF_963692335.1 Osmerus eperlanus
ACACAGCTACCTCGATCTTCTAGACCTGGGCTATAAAAAAAAAAAATGCTACCTTCATCAACCCTTCAGCCGTTGTCTGGCAGGGCCAGTCGTGAGGGCAGGGAGAAAGGGGCAGGCAGCTTGGGGAGATATTAAAAGCATTGAGGGAGGGAGCAGGGAAGGGCGTTTCTGACACTTGCTCCCTCATTCATCAGGCCCTCATAGGCCCGTCGGTGACAATGAAAAGATTTCACAATACAGCCGCGGCAGAAACTCATTCTGGCCCTCATCCATCATGCTCAGCCCCGCCAGTCGTACCACTGACCTAATCTGTGGTGCCTCGCCACCCGCACCCTGCTCCTTTAAGGTGCCTCTCAGAAGTGTGGGGGAGCAGGTGATGGGGGCCATGGGCCATGAGAGGGAGGGGGGAGATACAGTCATGGTACTCAACCCTTCTCAACACAGCCTTTGAGGCCAGGAGAGAGTGCGGTGTCCATTAATCGTCTAGGAAACGTCCATTTTGGATGCTAAATACGTCAACTTGGAGGATTCACGCCCAGCAAATTGCGACTGTCAAGCTAAATGTAACAGAAACTTCATGCTCTTTTTGAGATATCATCTTTAGTGAGTTAGCGAGTGCAAAGTGCAGCACTTTCAATGTCCTACTATCTCCATCTCCCTTGTGCCCCCCCCCTCCTCTTTCCTCCCTGCCTTTGACCTATTGAAGTGGGCTGTGTTCTCAGCCCAGTGCTGGGGGAGTGTTAGTTAACACACATGGGTGCAGAGGGGGACATATCCCCTGACCCAGGATCAGCTATTCTGGAGCTCTATTCCCCAAACCCCTGGCTCTGGGTCCTGGGTCTGTGGGCCAGACAAGCAGCAGCTACTCGTCCTCTCTGTAACTGGCCTGTCCTGTGCAGCCTGCTAGCTAATGGGCCCTGTCCTCACCAAGGGCAAAATGGAGCCCACTCTCTACTAACCATCTTCAGGACGCATTGTTTCTGCGATACAGCAAAAACAAAACACAATGCAATTTTGTTTCTTATATACATGGCACGCGTGTTTCGCAGTTGGGATTATGCAAGTGAAAGGAAAGATTATTATTTTCTGCCCTGTCTTTCTAATAATACTTCCAGATAAAAAATGAAATCAAATATGAACCTCCTAGCATTAGCATTGCCATATAGGCTAATGTATTGCATCGTGCACCCTATTTGAAAGATAGCATCAAGATAGCCCCAGGAGACAAAAAGTCCATCAACAACATACAAACGACTGTCCAACTGGTGTTCACAGGGCTCAGCTCTGATCATCAGATCACATCAACAGGTTCCCCTCCTTGGCTTCATGTGGCTATTAGCAGCATCCAGGAGTTCCCAGTAGGAGGACCATAACACGCAGGCCTCCTGCCACCCACACCCCACCACGGAGCACCATCATCAGGGTCTCCACCCAGGTCGTACACGCCCACCGACCTGAGGGGGTTCAAATGATTGCACAAATAACCATTAATCTTCTTAATGCCAATTTATTACAAATATTAATAAGTAACTCGTTTAGCAGATACTTTTATCCTAAGCGATTGTTCATCAATTGTGGGGAGGGTACTATCAAAATAGGGGGGAAAATTAAATAAAAATGCATTTGGATTCCGTTAAGGTGAGAGCTTTTGGAACATTCCAGACTATGACTGCAAGGGGACGTTTTTATAGAACGCCGTTAAGGTAGAGCGTCTTCAACTATTTTTTTTGACAATTTAACTGGTTCTCCAGACACATTAAATGGCAGAGCTGACAACTTAACTGCGCTGCCAATCAATATTTCCTATTACTCTCATTGTCAGAGAGAAAATACAAATCTAATGCCAAGGTCAACTGGGATTGGCAGGGCATTAAGGCACTATCAACTCTTCTCATTAATGCAGATAGCCCATCACAAACAGGGCACTGCTGTTCAGAATGATGCAGCTATGGGATTTTCCAAGAACATACTTAACACGTCAAAGGTTTCCAGAAAAGGCGAAAAAAGGAGGTATGGAAGGAATCTCTGTGAATTTGCTACGCACGAACAGACATTCGTTCAAGATTAAAGATGGAAAAGCTGTTGCTAATTCAACTATTCCGTGATCCTCCCGTGGAATGACTGATTGTAACCAGTAAGGCAGAGAGTGTGAATGTGTTATTGTGAGTATTGTGACTGTTCCTGGCAAGGAAAACCAAGATGTTAAACACAACAGAACCTTGCCAAAACAGCACTGCATCTCAACCCCCTAAATTACAACCAGTTTCGAATCCAGATCAATGTGAGGAGGAGAAGACAATGAACCCGGGCTTTAACCTGTCCATCTGCACTCGTCAACCTATCACAGCTGCTCACGCAGGCCCGCCTCCTCCTTAACTCCCGACGTGATATGCCGCTGGCAGTTTGGACGGCTTGATAGACAGCTGTCCTGATGTGGGCCTCTGGGAGACATCTCTTAGGACGGCCGGGACACGGGTGGGGGAGATTAGGATGGACGGGTGAAAGGGGTGGGATGGTGAAAAGGGTGGGGGAGTGAAAAGGGTGGGGGGTGAATGCCGCTAAAGGGTGGGAGGAGAGGCGTGTCATTTTGGAGAAGCACCGTCTCTCTCTTTCTCTCTGTCTCCTTCCTAATTGCACCTGCAGCGAGTGTGAAAACACTTTGAGCAGGCCATGCCCGTGGACACACTGAACAGAGTCATTTAAGGACTGAGCACTCGCAGAGCACAGCGTTGGCCTTGTGGGGAGGTTCATTCAGAGGGGCCAGAGGCTGAAGGAAGATTTGGAAAGGGATCCATTTTGGAGGTGACAATAAAGGGGCAGAGGAAGGGCCAAAAGAGAAAGGAGGGAGAGAGAGAGAGGGGGTAGAGTGAGAGAGAGAGAGAGAGGGTAGAGGGAGAGAGACAGATAGAGTGTGGAAAGAAATAGAAAAAGGGAGAGGAAGAGAAATAAAAGAGGGAGAGCGAGAGAGAGAAAGAGAGCTAGAGATGAGCCGCTCTTGGCGGGGTATTCCATTACTTGCTCCCTGCTCCAAACCCTTTTGGATTCCGCACCGTTCTGTTAACCATCAGCAATTATCTCCCTGTCAGAGCTAAAGGTAACAAATTTCCCCCCATCCAGCCAGCCGCTATCATCGGCTGGACACGAGCATCATCTGACAGCAGCTAAATCACACCAGCCAGCCAAGACTCCTGACAGACAAATGCACTACCTTGGAAAACCTGGGCCCATCACTCTGAGAGTGGAGGGAGAACAGGGTAGGAGGGGAGAAAAGAGGGGGGGGGGGGTGGGGGGAAACGGATGAGTCTCTCCCTGTTGACCTTACGCTTCTGTTTTTTTTTCCTCCAGCCTTCTCTCTCTCTCTCTCTCTCTCTCTCTCTCTCTCTCTCTCTCTCTCTCTCTCTCCCTCTCTCTCCCTCTCTCTCTCTCTCTCCCTCTCTCTCTCTCCCTCTCTCTCTCTCCCTCTCTCTCTCTCCCTCTCTCTCTCTCCCTCTCTCTCTCTCTCTCTCTCTCTCTCTCAGTAAAAGATGAACTGCCCTGGATTCTGTAAGCACGGGGCCCTTTCCCCAAATAAGAGAATTATTAATGGAGCGTTACTCTCAGCTGGTTCATCTTGTAGCATCGTGCTGACCCTAACCCCCAACCCCACCCCACACGTTTTTACAGATGTTCTCCACAGAGTTCTCCCCCCACCCCATCTTACAGCACCCCACCACTAGCACATAGCCTGCACTGTGTGAAGGACAGTGTGGAGAGGGAATTCAGACAAAGTGCATCCTGGGAACAAACCCTTCCCGGCTTTTTTCTGCGCAAATCGACTTATTGACGTCAAAACGAAAAGTTGCTGCATTCCGACGCAAGGTTACTTTAACTACCGTGTCAACACACGGCAATACCAATGACGCCGATAGTAAAGGTGTCAGGTTAAGCTTGGCTGGTTACTGTGTATTGAGGCTCATTGTGACCACCTGGTTCCAGGGCTCCGATCGGTGTCACCCGGTGTTCAACAGCGCTTCCCATCAGCTCCCATTAGAATATGAGACGTGGGGCAGGCTCCAGCCTGTGTCGCTGTGCATCACCGGGGTTGGGGTGGAAGGCAGGCAGCGTTACCTGCCACCGTCCTGTCAGGCCGGATCGGAGGAGTTGAACGATGAAGCTGTCGGGCTGGATCCCACACACGCGCTGGTCCGCCGGTGAGTTTAACCTGAGCTGAACGGCATTTCAAAAACCTCAAAAGGTTCGAATTATGCAGTTCGGGGTTTGACATGGGATCACGCCGTTTATGCATTAAAGAGTTGGCTGTCATTACTGTTTACTGCAGATGTTTTCTACCAGTAAATATATTATTCTATAAAAGAGATGATCCATCCACACTTCGATCCAGGTGTTGTAATAAGCGTTAATTAATTAGGCAATAAGGCCTTACTAAATCTTATTGACACATTAACATTAAGCATATTTTAAGCATCTTATCTAGTTTTACGCTAGCACTAACCCTAACTTTTATGATTAACTCTTATATAGTCTTATAAGCATCTTATAAGGGCCTTATTACACATTAAATAACACGTTTTACCTGCACCTAAGCACTTGGATCTAAGTGTTACCGATACATTTTTCCAATCAAACTCTATAAAGGTTTAGAGAGCAGGTATATCCATTCAAATTGTATGATAACGTTTACTAAATCTGGTCTTCCTATATCTTTTATTCAGCCCCAACATGTTACCCATTACAGCCCGTCAGCATTAAAATCCAGAAACACAGCTGGTGAAAAGAGTAACAACTGTGCCTTAAACAAGCCTAGCAGTTTAACAACAGGAGCCAAATCTGAAGTAACAACCAGGAAACAATGGAGGCCATGGGCCTGCTACAGTGGGCCGGTCGGACTGAAGTAATTGGAGGAACACTGACAGCGACAACAGCCCAGTACACACAGGTACAAACACACACACACACACACACACACATGCGCGTGCACACACACACACACACAAACTACACACTACACACCCCTCAACCCCCCGGGCAGGATCAATATTTGTTGGGATTGCAGCTTGTTCCAACAATGTAAGATTTACGACAGGCGTGGGGGATTTACACTTTGTCTTCGGAGCAACTCATCAGTGCAACCCAATTACTAACCCCAGACAGACGGCATTAACATGGGCCCTGCTGCTGCTTTATGGGGCCCCCTGCCCCCCCTCCTCCCTCAGCCCCCGCTCATCCCTGCCTCTTCAGGCACCGCCACCATAACGGATACTACACTTAAAACGTGCTTGCCCGAATAAATCCTCGATCCTTCATTACTCCTGCCGTGATTTACTCTGTATCATCTCGCTGCTATAGACAAAGATAACAACCAGTAAATCACCCCCCTCCTCCCGACCCTGCCTGCTTGTTTCACAGCTGAGGGAGGGGGGAGGGGGGGGGGGGGCTCAGGTATTGCTACAGCTCTGTCATGTCAGGTGGTTTTGTCCCCCTTTGTCTCCCTGAACCCACTAAAGCCTGTGGAAGCAGCCTAAGGAGCACGGTCTGTGGAAGCAGCCTAAGAAGCACGGTCTGTAGAAGCAGCCTAAGGAGCACGGTCTGTAGAAGCAGCCTAAGGAGCACGGTCTGTAGAAGCAGCCTAAGGAGCACGGTCTGTAGAAGCAGCCTAAGGAGCACGGTCTGTAGAAGCAGCCTAAGGAGCACGGTCTGTAGAAGCAGCCTAAGGAGCACGGTGGGATTTCCCGCCCTTTTGAGACGGACACGTCCAACCATTTATTCTGAGAGGCTATTTTCAACGCAATTATATGATGCTATTACAGCGAGCCAATTAAACGCTAGTCCTTGTTGTTTTGCAGTGTACATGTCTGCACTAACAATGGCGTGGCGCATGAGTGACAGTGCTCCACTAAGAATGTACAACAAACAAGTAAACAGCCGAGCACACGACGGTAACTAGCAACTACCAATGGGGTCGTTTGTTTTGACGTACTGGTGCCATTTTCAGCACAGGCTATTTGTGAGTACTTGCGAGAAGCCTTTTAGTTTACAGCTATAGTCTCTGCGTGATGTTAGGCAAGCAACGACACTGGGACAAAGTCACTGCTTGGTGTCACATATCCTGCCCAAAGCTCTTCACTGCCTGTCAGTCACAGAGAACGCGACGAAGTGCTTGACGATTTGCGCCGACCTACACCCGTCGTGTGACCCGTCAAATCCAAATCTGGCACCTAAACTCCACCTGACACCTACAGTATGTCATATCACACAGAAACAAGTGTAATATTCAAAATGAAGTCTTTGTGGGTTTATAGAGTTGTCTGACAGAGTAGCAGTAACTTCATGTAAATTCCTAACATTGTTATATTAAATATTGTACCGGGACCAGTAGCATTCAGCTAAGGCTGGTGTCGTTGAAAACGCCCCTGTGGTGGGCTGTAGGACACCCCTTTCCCCTCTCTGCAATTCCCTCCACCTTCCATCCCATTTCAGTGGCTGATAAGTAAGAACATTAGTTTTATGCCACTTGCCAAGCTCAAATGAAAAGAGAGCTAACTTTAATGACACCGCAATTAATCGCCCCGACAGACAGACAGCTAAAAGACGAGATATTGACTTCATTAAGGATAATGTATGATGTCATTAAGTCAGTAGGGTCACCTTCTGTATCATACAAGCCAGTTAATATATTGGCACTTTTCTGCGAATAAGATAAATTCAGATATGAGTGATAAAGCTGATTAGGGAATGCCTCACAGGAGGTGGGGGCTGTCTCTGCCAGGCTAGCATGTCTGCAGAATGATGCGCTTACTGATCGGGCCTTATCTCAGACGAGATTGATTTGCCAGGGCAATTTAATCATTATTGTTCTAGTCTAATCTACGAAGAGAAACCCTCCACCCCTAAATGAGTTTATGCTCAGAGCAGTCTCATTCTATGCTGCTTCAATCCTTTACGCTGCTAAACAGGGGTTCAGGGGTTCAAACAGCAAAACCTAGTAGTATCTCGCAAGATCTCAGTCTCGCTGAGGAATAGACACGGAGGAAGAGCTGAATTTCCTCTTATCTACAGAAAACAGAACTATTATTGTGAATATGCCGTAATGCCGTAGAGCTTTAAAGGGCTGAGCCAGTTCTGTGATACTTTGTCAGCATAATGTAACACACACACGTAACAATTGTAGAAAGTATACCTATAACAAAGCCTTAAAAATATAAAATCAGGCACTGGTGAGGACACAGAAATACTATTGTGGGTCCTTGTCCTATTAACTAGTATAGCAATAGATATTTTTTGTTATCTCTTAGCTGTCTGTCTTGCCTAGAATGTCTCCCTCAGGAGTATTGAGAGGTAGACGAGTTCCGGCACTCTCTCCTGCGACCTTGCTCGTTTCTTCTTCTTTTTTTTTCGGGCCGTGATTATCGGCAGTTTCTCATCTGGCGGAGGCTTCCCCTCATTTGTCATGATTATTGCTGAGTTCCAGCCTGTCGTAGGCAGCTGGAGATCAATGGCTCTGGACTCTCCCTGTGTCGCTTGGGCAGGCCAGACAACCTTTCCTTTCTAAACGAGGCTATCCCTCTATCCATCCGTCCAGGCCGTCTATTTTCTTCTTCTTGTTCTTCAGTCGTTACTCTTCCTCTTTCCCTCCTGTCCCCCATTCTTAGGAGATATTCCACATGGCTTTCCAAATGCCCAGCTCGACACAGAGACAAAATAAGTGCTTGGTATGTACGAAGGCCATAACTATGTCATTCGTATGTGTCGTATGACAAAGTGTCATATGACCTTGTGACATTGCGACAAGAGCACGAGACGTCACGGCGTCGAACGTTATGCGTCGCGTGTTTCGCAGCGGTGAACTCAAACAAACGATTTCTCTTCTCGCTAAATACAGCGCTCAGTCTTTGAATCATCTGCTTCTTTAGCATGCTGTGCCTTCACACGGTGTGAAATTCATGAGAGAACATATCATTAGACTGGGACCCATAATGGTAAGTTCTCTTCATAACTCATCTTGATTATGCGAGTTAGTGGGCCCTTAAACCTTGCGGTTTTTATGTCCAAATGTTTTATCGTGATTTAACTTTCAAAAGAAACTACAGAGGACTTTCATTAGTGGTCTTAATGAGAAATAAATTATGTCCGGACTAATCACTTCTGAATGTAAAGACACAGATCACGGGGCCTGATGTATCACGCATACCGCCAAGGCAGGCAAAACGAGAGGACTGTTTATTAATAATGTGGTGTTCTCATGAACCGACATTTGGCTTGAGATAAACACCATCCAGTAAGTATTTTGCAAAAGCTGCACAAACTGTAAGAACCTGCGAAGCACACCGCGAAAGGAATAACCTCTGGTTGTATTGCAATCAATATACAGATGAAGATGTCTGCAGAGGATGGTTCACCGGAACAGTTCTGAATGTGGCTCGGCGCGTGTCGAAGGCTTGAACTCGATCACCTTAAGTGCTACCCAATAACAAAAAGCCCATAAAGATGAGACCAAAGCCCTTGGCCTACCCAGGGTCCCCGGCACACATAACATATACAGGAGCAATCAACACACCCAACCCTTGACTCCTCCTCACCGGGGAAAGGGGGGTGATTAAAGCGAAGTGTCTTTCAAGGAAGGTCAACGCGACACAGGCCGACCCAATTGAATTTATTTCAACGACGCATGTAAATGGCCGAGGGACCACTCCGCCGTAATAACTGTCAAGCCGCCCTCATCTTTGTAATGAGTCTTCCAGTGGGATGGAGGACACAACATGACAATTTGTACGTCTCTGTTTGCATATATTGTCCTTTCAACATCCTGGCATGCAGGGGCGTTAGGAGGAACCTTAGCATCAGAGAGAATGAGAGAGAGAGAGAGAGAGAGAGAGAGAGAGAGAGAGAGAGAGAGAGAGAGAGAGAGAGAGAGAGAGAGAGAGAGATAGAGGGCGCCCGGGGAGTGGGGGTGAGGGAGAGACAGTGACTGGAGCTTTAGCTCCTTAGATTCCGTTCTCCTCCTCCTCACACCAGGCCCTTGTTCCTCCGGGGGGGGCCACCCAGAGAGGGGGGTGCCACCCAGAGAGGGAGCAGGGGAGCTGATGAGTTTCATCACCTCACCAAGCCCTTCACTGCGAGCCCTAATTGACGGCTGGGCCTGTTCCTCTGTCCCACACAATTTCCCTTCATGCCGCTCTGGCTGCCACACACCTCTCTGTAGTGCTGCCTCTCTCTCCCTCTCTCTCTCTCCCCCTCTCTCTCCCTGTCTTTCTCTCTCTCTCTCCCTCTCTTTCTCTCTCTTTCTCTCTCTTTCTCTCTCTTTCTCTCTCTTTCTCTCTCCCTCTCGCTACCTTTCTTTCCTCCCATATCCTTTCTCCCTGTACTCCTCCTCCCTCCTCCGTTCTCCATTCTGCCATGCATGGGCTTGGCTGAGCGCGGCTGACAGGCGGATTCCTTTGCTTTTCGCCGTATTAAAGCCACTTTCCCGCTCTGACAGCCTGCTCTCTCCTGCCACCTCATAGCTCTGGCTTCACACTTCTCTGGGCAGCCACTGCCTCTTGACAGACCACTGTCACTTCCCATCATGCTCTCTGCTGATGGCGCTCCGACGCCCTCTCCCCTCAACCCCTCCCCAACCAGGCACACGCGGGCCCACTTTCCTACCAGTGCAATTATTTTTTTTGACAAGCCATCCATCAGCCTTAACTTTAAAAGCACTCTCCACTGATATCCATTGTTAAGCCCCCCATGGCTGCTCACTTTATTTATTTATTTTCCTTCCTCTGGATACCACTTGCATGAGAGAATATAATATCAGACGACATCCCCAAACCTACTAAACCATGTAAATTTACTTTGTTCTAGACTATGTTTCCAATTTCACGTCCAATTTTTCGGTACATTATGCGGCTTTGTTTTGCCTAATATGATGTTGTCAAAGCCCATTAGAGTTTTCCCCCTTAGTCTGCTTAAAAAAAATAAAATAAAAAACGATGGTTTCAATTGGTATTCTATATGTATACGAGTTGAGCCACTCGATCTGAAGACGAGCTAAATCTTATTCCAAACGATCTGTTCGATTCGCACATACTCTGCTCGCTAGCAATTTGCGGGAATTAGGAAAGACACATATGAAAATGTCAGTGTGTCAACTAATGACAACCGAGGGCACGCATCTCTTGGAGTCAATAAGGACGCTTTGCTGGTGACACAAATGTGATGGTAATCTGAGGAAATGAATGAGGGGGAACGCCTTGCAGCCGTACCACTGAGAACCTTCTCGTGCGTCGCGTTACTTGGCGCTCTTCCACTTGGCCTACATGGAGGGCCCGGGGTGGGAGCGGAGCGGAGGCCGTGTCTGCCGACGCGCTCCCTGTCGGGCCTGTCCGGCACGCTCAGACAGCATGCGTGTGCGCGTGTGCTTAATGAAGTAGCCGGATTATGCAAATGCCAAATGACAGTGCCCACCGCTTGACCAACACATCCCTGTGAACAATATGACCCTGTGCTGCACTGAGATGGAAGTCGATGCTTGGAGTTTAGGCTGCGAAACCGTGTGCGAGCGAAACCGTGTGCGAGTGCAACTTATTTACTACTGAGTTGTAATGGGTTCGTGGTGGAGAATTTAAAGGGTCAGTGGTTTGATTTCTAAGGGCTACAATGTCGTCTTCTGCTATCGTAAGCACAATGGCGCCATTCCTTTAACATTGGCAGTCCACGACCCACCCATTCACTTAGCACTACTTGGACAATCAAGAGAATAATAATTAATATGCTGTGTAATTCAATTAGTGTGCCATTGGCCGGCCAAGCTCATTACACAAGAAGGGCAAACATTCCAAAGACAGGGAACAAAATGGTGGATGTGACGGATCTCAATGTCAGTAGTGAAAGTAAACTTCTTTATGAATCACTCAGGCTGCGGTGTGCGGCAGCCCTATGAAGTGTGTTGTACTAGAATTGGAAGTCAGATAACACTATATATACTTAACATCATCCATAACAACAAAAACACACAATTCAGCTTTTCCCTTTTCATTTAAGTGACAAATGAGAATAATTGTCTGACTGCTAACTTTGGTAGTCTGCCCCACAACAAGTGCCATAAAGAGTCAGTCAGCCGAGTGAGTTTGTAAACTTTGAGCCAATTGCTTTCACAAGCCTCCCTCCGAGAAAAAAAGGGAATACAATTAACAAGCTGATACCTGCATGTGTCTGGCTGACTTAATGAATATCAACTTGCACACAAATGCGTATAAATCATCATTATCCCCAAATTTTAATTGATCCCACAATTAAACATGACAAATGCTATGTACGGCAAATCTTTACTTTATTCTTTCCAATAAGGCACTATTTATCTTTTCCCTTTGCTGGTACGTCATAGCTAATTTCACATTGTGCATGCTGCTAATTAACAGGGACAGACAGCCGTTTTTAGCAGAGGGTAATTTCTTTTGTTTACAGCAGGGTGCCTTCTGTTTCCAATGATTTTTTCAAGGCTCTGTGGAGCACCGCTAGGCTCCTAATGACGTTTAATCCAACCTTGCCTGAAGTTTTACACAGGAATTTGTTTCTAATAGCCCTGTAGTGTTTCGTGGAGACAATTCCACAGATGAGCAGGGACGAGGCTTTGACCCGTGAGGCTAATCATGCAATACAATTCTTATTGAAAAATGTGAATGGCCACGGGAATGAAAGTGCAGTTTGAAAGAGTGTTTTCGTACACAAGAAGTTTGATACAGCCCTCTGTTTATAATTCAATTGCAGTGAAAGCATTGAGAGCCCTTGGACTTCATCAATAAAACAACGCAGTACAAATGTACAGCGTGCGCTGTATTATTTAGTACTATTTCATTATAATTCGAACATCCTGCATATGCCATGTGACTGTTTAAGTGTGAGCAAACGATGCCTGCTCGAAATGCCCAAGTGTGTCTTGTTTGTGTGTCTGCGTGTGAGAGAGACAGATTGTTTGTGTGTTTATCTTTCAGTCAGGTGCATGAGCCGGTGCTGTGGAGACACCTGCCTGTGTCATGTGGCCCTGACAGTTCCAGTCCCAGCAGCAACGCAAAGCATTGCTCCCAGCATATGGTAATCAATGATCCAGATGGCTTCTCCATGTCTACAGACTGACAACTTTGCTCCTCTATTATCAAACACTAGTAATTAACCATAATCAAGGTGTTAATTAGACATAATGAAACAATTTCTACTCAGGCTTAGCCTACTATTTGCCACTTACGTGCAATTATAAGCACTAAGAGCGAGTGTGTAATCTGTGCGCCGTGAGGAGCAGGCCGCCAGTCAAACAGGGGGGGGCGAGTGTTTGTTCAGCTGAAGAGCCTTTTGTTTTGTCTGCAAATTTGGCAGATTTAAACCTGCGGGCCTCTGATTGGCCGGCCTGTCACAGCTGCCCGAGGGAGGAACAAAGCGAGTGCCATACATCCTGATGACAGCGCCGCCGCGTATGTCATCCACCGGAGAGGACAGACGTTAATCAGGCTGACCCCTGACCCCTGCACAAGGGACTTCCGCGCCCACCGCTGGACACACACGCACACACCTACATGCCATGCACATTCCAGGGGACATTAAAGCTGTAAATTCACTTAGTTCTGCGGTGTGCAGAGATATGGCCAAGACACATCTGCGGAGCAATGGAGGGAGGGAGGGAGGGAGGGAGGGAGAGGGGGAAAGAGAGGGGGAAAGAGAGAGGGAGTGAGAAGACGAGAGGGTGGGACTGAGGGACAGATGGAGGGAGGGAGGGATGTGGGAAGGAGAGAGAAGGTAGAGAGAGGAAGGTAAAGGGGGAAAGAGAGAGAGAGGAGGGAGGGAGGTAGGACGAGAGGGCAGGAGGGAGATAGGGAAGGATGTAAGGAAGGAAGGAACTGGAAAGGGCTCAAAGAACCCCAAATAGTCAACTGGTAATCCAGTTTAGTGTACTGTAAAGTGGGGTTGAAGCATTTCAACCGTGGTTGTGAAAGGAAACTGAGTGGGCTAGGTTCAGGCTAGGATGGGCTGATCGTTACCCAGACCAGGGAAAACACTGACAAGGAGAGACATAGGGGCCAAAGGCAACACTAGAAACAAACAAAATCAACAACCAAACCAAAAAGAAATGTGAGGAGTGAGTCAGTCAAAACAAAGCTACGCCACGATGAACTCAGCTCAAACACCTTTCAGAAGTGCTCTGTGGACTCACCCACCTATTCAAACAGCCCAACAGGCGCCAAGGAAAACATAGAGGAGAAAGAGAAGAAGAAAAAAGCATGTTAAATAAGAAACAAGATACAAACAGCATGTGATAAATAAAAAACATGTTTACTCACTAAAACTCCCTAACTGTCTGAGTGTTGCAATCATTCGGGCCATCTAAAGAGCACAACAATAACACTGAAAGACAAGACACAAATTGCTTGTTGGGGATTGCAAAAAGATCATTTTAGCTACAATTGGGCAGGCATTTTACAATAACGGTGCCTTCACACAAAAGAAGCAATGATATAATAATCGATATAAATAAGTGTTAACAGCGATATCCGCCGTTGTCCTGTTTTCTCCCTTCCATTCCAAACCGTGACAAACGCCAGTCTCTCTTCTCCGCAGAACGCATAAGTGTAAGTCGCGGAGCCTATATGTGGAGAATTACCAGAAGGGGAGACAGCTCCAGTATCTGTCTGTGGTGTGAGTGGCAGCTTCATTAAAACCAGTACAAGAGGGAGTGTCAATATGGATAGTATTCAAACGGCAGAGACCAAACACTGGAAGACAGGGTCTGCCACGATACCGTGGGACACTGCCGTGTAATTCAATATCAGATTAAAAGAAAACCTCAATGCAGACAGGATATGACATCTCTGTTATCATTTGCCTGATAGAGGAATGTTGTGTGCCCCCCCCCCCCCCCCCGACCGCTCCCCTCCCTAAGATTGTGAAATAATTGCTTTCCCCCTGGGGCTAATGTAGGGCTGATCTGTATTCCCTTATAGCACATCACAGATAGAGTCAAACCGCGGAGACAGGATGGCACAGGGAGACAGGATGGCCCAGGGAGACAGGATGGCACAGGGAGACAGGATGGCACAGGGAGACAGGATGGCACAGGGAGACAGGATGGCACAGGGAGACAGGATGGCACAGGGAGACAGGATGGCCCAGGGAGACAGGATGGCACAGGGAGACAGGATGGCACAGGGAGACAGGATGGCACAGGGAGACAGGATGGCACAGGGAGACAGGATGGCCCAGGGAGACAGGATGGCACAGGGAGACAGGATGGCCCAGGGAGACAGGATGGCACAGGGAGACAGGATGGCACAGGGAGACAGGATGGCACAGGGAGACAGGATGGCACAGGGAGACAGGATGGCACAGGGAGACAGGCCAAATTTGGGAATAGAAAATTGTATAGAAATCCACGTCTCCACGATCATCATGGCTTACACTGATGTACAGCACACCACTGTGATCTTTACAAACATGCTTATTGGTCTAATTGGTAGAGAAACCAAGAGTGTCCCCCATACTACCTGACAAAAAAGTTTACTGTGAGATGTGAATGGTGGGAAAATAGGCCTCATAAAATGAACCTAGATGAACCTGGCCTATGGTTCTAGGTCTAAATTCAAAGTTCACAGCAGCTGTTTAGGTTAGGGGGCGTGTAAGCAAATAGTTATCATAACTCAAAATCTAACCCTCACACCTACAGGACACATAACATGATAAGTATTTCTTCAGAGGAAACTTGAGATTAAGGACGAGGTTCACGGATGCATGTCTATGGAGGGGAAATTATCTTGAGGTATCTTCCAGTCATTGAAACCTCTTCTTTGCGGGCCCATTTCTCCACTCATCTGTCTCCCCGGCAGGCCAGGGTGTCTGCTTCCAAACTGTATTTCGGTCACGCCAGCTGTAAATCTAGGTGTCATCAGAGTCATCCCAATTAGAGGGGCTGGAGCAGTAAAAATGGCTGGCCTCTGTATAGTTGTCTCCCCCATAAAAAGGCATCAACAACGAGGGTAAATAATTCATTTACAGCGAGATGGTAATTACAGACACCATAACCCATGGCCCACCCCTGCCCGTAATTACTGTGGCCTTCTATAATAAACAACACATGATCTGCTCTTGGCTGGAAGTGCACACGCCCCAACACCCACCCAGTGACAGTGCAAGGTCTCCCAAGCAACGCATGGCCCCGGTCATCAGCAGGCCAATCGGGAGGGAGCGTCAAAGCACACGTGCGCTACCGGCCTGATTAGAACGGGGGCCAAATCCAGCACAAACGGGACAGTAAATGTATTGACATGTGACCTCGTAACGGACATGGGACACCTCTACAGCGTCGGGGCACAGTCTATCATGGTTAAAGCAGCACGGCCCATGTGACCTACTCGGTGTACCCTACACCTGAGCGACGTGTACAGTCAATACGTCTTAGCTGGCCTGAGCCAAATCAGGTCTCTCCTTCTCCCTCCCTCCCTCTCCCTCTCTCTCCCTCCCTCCCTCCCTCTCTCCCTCCCTCCCTCCCTCTCCCTCTCTCTCTCCCTCTCCCTCTCTCTCCCTCCCTCCCTCCCTCTCCCTTTCTCCCTCCCTCCCTCCCTCTCCCTCTCCCTTTCTCTCTCTCTCCCTCTGATGTATGGCGGTGGAGAGTGAGCGGTGCCCACGGACAGGGGCTTGGCTGCTGAGGTGCTGAGAGGCCGGAGGGCTGTCAGACGCTGAGCGATCACGGGGCCCCGGCTCTAAAAGGATTGCTGGCGGAAATAAAGACACCAGCGTGTCAGCTAGGAGCTCCTGTGAAGGGCCCCATCCGACAAGTGAATGCGTATTGACAGACCCGAGACGGAGTGAGAGAGAAATGGAGAGAGGGAGAGGCAGGGAGAGAGAGAGAGAGAGAGAGAGAGAGAGATGGAGAGAGGGAGAGGCAGGAGAGAGAGAGAGAGAGAGAGAGAGAGAGAGAGAGAGAGAGTGTCCTGGAGTCACTCACCTTGACATGGGCTGCAATGTCAGTCGACCCTGTGGCCATCACTCTCCTGCCCTGTCCCAGGTATTATTTAAAGCCAAACAAATATCAGGGGCTGAATGTCACCGCAAGGACACCCAAGCCTGACGCTCATCTCCACCAATCAGTGTCCAGGGTTTCAAATCGCCCTTTCTCCTGCCCTCGACGACAAATCCATCTTCCTGGTTCCTACACCCCCATTCACACCCCTATTTGACCCCCGACTAGTGCGTCGGGGGCGGTACTGTGCAACAGATTTATGACTCCTCCATCTCAGGACCCAACACGATTTATTGACAGTAGTTGTCAGCTTTCTTTTCGAGAAAGTGCACATAGAATTAATTTTAACTATGTCTTAATGTTAAATATCCTGGAAACACTAAATTTCATGGTAGGTGATGCTCAAAGCCATGTAAGCATATATCACCTTCTTGGTCGAATATCAAGGATTCATTTCTGTCTTTATGGAGAGAGGTTATAATTTAATAAGAAGCAGCTCACAAACGCTTCATTGCAGTCATTAATTACATATACTCTGCTGAGAAATGGTCTCCAGTCACTATTTAATGCATCAGAAGTTTAAGTAATTTAATTGTTTTTATTGCTTAACTATTTGTCAGAGGTAGCAGATCTTGATGAAGAAGCAGATCTTAATGAAGATCACAAATTAGGTGCATTTTTGTGTATTATTTAGTTTCTGCTTAGCAAGATATATTTAGTATATATTTAATTTTTTAATGACACCTTTCTTCCGAGACCTATCAAGAGCATTTACATAGAAGAAATAAAAGCCCAATTAGTTTGCTTTTCCTAGGCCTACATCCATTTAACGTGGTGTCCAGGAGTTTTCAAAAGTGTATACGACATAAAAGTTGTTGAATATTTCTGCAGTAAAGCAGATCAAATTTGATCACATGCTACACTGTAGGCTCAGTGCACATACAGTCCATGGTACAGCGTGTCCTGAGTCTTATGGACTTTACATTAGGCTCCACCAACCTCATCCAAAAATATCACATGTAACCTAATACTTGTACATGTTCTACATGTAAGGAGCATTTCAGGCAAAGGGTTGTACAAAGATACTGGAATTAGTGTCCAAGTGTGTATTTGTACTTTTGACCACTCTCTGAAGGATTATTTTCAGCCGCAGCAAAGGAACAGATTAAAATAAATCACTGTCTCTGCAATAAACATGTAAATGTGGATCGATATGTACTGGGCTTTTTTTTCTTCCTCTTTTCAATAACAGCTGCCATAAAGGCCCGCTGAGCACAACCGGCCATAAAAGTATGTAAAATAAATTAGGAGAGCATAATGAGAGGCTCCAGCAATTCTCCCATAAATATAACATAACGACCACAACTAAAATGTCAGGGAATCCAATAAATCAATTTCCCAGGGACAGGCCGGCCTTTATGTGTGGAACACACAGACATATTTATAATTCTCCCTTCTATTTTTTTTCAAGAGGATCTCGTTTTTGGAGAGAGGGCAAGAGGAGGGAAGGGGTTCGGCACAACACAGGTCCTTCTCACACGAGGAGGGTTTAATATGTGTTCCATGTGATTCATCACGGTGACACGGACACCTGAGGCCTGGGGCCGCTCCATTTCTGCTGCCTAAATGGTTTCTTGGGGACTTTCCTGCGCACACACACACACGCACACAAACACACATCCACAGACTCATGTACACAACACACACACACGCAAGCGCACGTTCCCACACAAAACACCAAGATGAGTTGGATGCGCATGTAGTAGATAGATCGAGAGACGGCCTCATTTAAACAGACAGGGCCGTCCATGCAGCAGTAGTCCAACTCCTCTGACTGTCGCCAGTGTTGAAACTAATTCCCTCTTGATGTAATGAGAGCGAGTAGATATACAGCTAAATGAGCTGCTGGGACTCCGAGACTCTCTGGCCAGCCTGAAGGAGAGGTGGGGTTCAGGCCAGCACCAGGCTTACACTCCCATCCCAGTTGGGAAGAGTCACTTAGAATTAAAGAACAATATTATCCACACCCTGAACTCTCCTGCCTCGCCTGCTCCAAGAGGTCTATAGCTGTCAGGGTTCTAGTTAATATGATTTACACCGGCGAGCATCACATCACAGAACATTTCTATTTGGCTATGTTTGTTTTCAATGTGCTGTGGATATCAGTCACCTTTGCAACACGCCTTTGTAAACACACCATATCACTGTACTCAGTGCTTATCACTTGTTATCTTTGACACCCCATCCCCGTATTCATCATCGCCTTACTGTACACCAAATCCATTTCATTATTGATGTCTCGACACGCACAGAGCAGGCAGCTGCACAAGTAGTTTGACCTCATAAGAGCTTGTTGCTGTAAAAACAAATGAATCTACCAGAACAGGGCAATGCATAAGAATGCAATTATTCTAATAGCGAGCCCTGTGAAATGACTCCAGTCAGTTGTGGACAACCTAATAAGGACTGTGTGATTGATGGGGCTGCAGTGGAGGTACCGAGTTACGGGGCCAATCCTTTAGCAGGCACACGCACGCACGGACACGCGCGCACACAGGCACGCACGGACGCGTGCACTCTAAGGACAATGCTTTGGCTTTCCCCTTGGGACAGTTTCAACACCAACCCCCCTGTACGGATGTGAACGGGCTATTTTCGTAGAATCCAAGAAAAAGGTAACATGTCTGGTCTGGGGTGATAGACACACAGACCACTGAGACAGAGTAACCTTGCTCAGGTGGAGGACGAACCACACACGAGGGACAGGGAGGGGAGAAACTGAGATATTGCACATTATAGAAGCATCCACCGTAATCTCATGATGTTCTCTCACTGGAAACACCCTCTTTGCGTATGGACTCTTGTTGAAACTGTCGGACGGACAGAACACGCCGGCCCTCCTAGAGTGGAACGAGAACACTGAAAAAAAGGAACAGGTTCGCGGTGGAATCTTTTTTTTTCCGCCGCGCAGCCGGGTATTTGTTTTGTAAAGCGGGAGCGTCGTCGACATATAATGGGCGTTCACTCCTGGCTACAGTGGCATTGGTCATGTCAGTGACCATCTCCCCCCCAACCTCCACCCCTGTGCTGCTGCTCCACCCATCAGAGTGTGTGGAGGTGGCTTGAAGAAACAATTAGGGGAGGGGGGGGGGTATACAGGGCTATTTGCAGGCAGCCTCGCTTCCCCGGCAGGCCGGTTGGAGCACCTTTCACAGCTGATTTATAACACTGTCGACTTCACGAGGCAACATAATTAATAGGAGCATGGACTTCTAATTTCAATGACTTCCACACCGAGTGGATTTCATTTGATTTATGACGGCCGGCGCGTTTGCATTTTATCAGTTCATTCGGTCATTATTTATGCTGATGACCAATTTCAATGGGTCGCTATCATCGAACTCGCCACTAATCAAAGAGAATTAGGGTTCACTGCATTGTTTGGGAGCCACTCATTTGTCTTCGGACCAGGCAAGAAAAGAATAGTCGCAGCCGTGCTGGAAGAAAGAAGTCAGTGAAGTCATAATTAGCATTTAGGGGGTCATAGCACTTTGAAAGACACACTGGATGTATTTTACTCCTCAGGTCCATGTACAGTAGACTGTGCAGGAACTGTATTTTAGACTGGTATGAACAGCGATGTCTGCAGGCAGTAAAAATGCGACACTCCCAAAGAGTAAATTATTATTTTTTTTAAATACATTTGTACGTGAGTTTGTGTGAGTGTAGCGAGAGATGTCTGAAGCGAGTCCACATTTTAAGCGGGCAAGATACAGCATCGTTAAGCACAGGGAATGACTTTGAATAAGATGTTTAAAAGCACTGACAGAGCAAAACATTTTCAAAGAGGCTTTTAATGAGGCCACATAAAAGAGAAGCTGGCACGCTAACAGCCATGTTTCCACCTCTGGCACTCAGTAAAAGAGCAGGTTAATCTATAGCTGTGCACAGGTTTTAGCAGTGAAGGAATCTGTGAAGGATAAAAAGTGATTGTTGAAAGCCATTACACCAGTACTTGGTGTCCAACTGCAATAGATACGAGACCCCCTCTGCTCCAAGTTGCTAGTTATCTGTCATATTGTGGATATTTTAAGCTACAACAACACAGAACATAACTTGTTAACTGCAGCTCAGTCATGATTGCAGTACAGTGCAATATCTAGTTGAAGAGTCCCCCTTTACCTTCCGAGTCAAGATCCTGATCAAGCAGAATGATTGAACTTCAAAGATGAAAATAGTCCCAAATTATCAATGAGCAGCCTTCATCTGGAGAGTGGGATTCATGTGAAGCGCTGTGAGCCAAAGGGCATAGATGGACATATCAAAGAAGAACATCGCTACATGTGTCAATATGTGGTTTGATGATTTCAGACCAAACATGCTTAAGATGATAAACAGCATGCTTGATTACTGCAGGTTGAGTCTTAACTAGAGAATCGAACAGGATCAGAACGAGACGATCCCCTCGTAATTGACATCAATCACCGGCGTTAATGTGCATTTCTGTTTGTTTACTAACCTTTTCAACTGCTTTTATATTTATTACATTTTTGGCCGAATTAAATAATGAATACATGTTACAGCAGACAAGCCACTTTTAAAGTGGTGTATTTTTAAACGGTACAGCAGACATGCTACCAATATCAACAAACAAAAAGAAATGTTTGTTAACCGACCTTCTCAAACTCTTAAAGGTATTAAAGATACTATTTTGACTCTGTCCACACCTATTCTTAGTTCCAAGTTTACAGATCTGCAGACAGCAGAGCAGCCGTGTCCCTTTAAGAAACATGGCCCAAAGAAACAAAATCTTCAAAGCATTTCATACTCATATATCTTATAGAGGCTGACTTTGTCCCTGATGTCAAATGATATTATAGAAAAAAGTCTAATGTGAAAACCACTCAGAAGCATGACTGACACTGCTAATGTTTGCAGGGCCTACCAATTTACAACACGGATACTGCAAACATGACTGCCGTTTATGACTCCAATCAATCTTGTGGCCAAGGCAGCCAGAAACAGGACTGAAAAACAACCGTGTTATATTAAAATGGATGCAATGCCCCTCCTCTAAGTAGTGCTATTCAGAGTAAAACAAACTCTGAATAGGTCCTTTTTAAACTCCAGACTGAAAATGAACATCGATGTTGTTTTTCATATAAAGTCTAAGAGGAGTCATCTCTCATTGTCCTGAATAAACGTGATTTAGTGACTGCTGAGTTAAGTATCTCAACAGTGAGACAACAGAAACCTATAACCAGCACAACTGTGCAGCTGACACAATAGTTATTTCTACAATGGTTTCTGAATACAATCCAGTGTTACAGTACCACTTGTGTCAAAAAAAACGTTGGAAGCGGAAAGTAAAGTAGTCTGCTCTAGACTTCACGAAGCCCAGGTTTGCCCTAACCAAACACAATCAGCAGAGACTCAAACTGCCCCCGTAGATCTTACATGCAATTTACAGTACAGAAAATGAAAAATGCAGTCTTCAAGCATTTGACAACAGGTCCAACCTAAACGACCAGACTCCATTTGTTAACTCTGGTCCCTTTCCCTGATTCCCTGTGTGATAAATTGCATTTAGCAAAAGCAGGTGAGCCTAAGCATTCCTGACATGTTGCTATTGATTTGCATGGGTTATATGCATGTAATACTGTTCGGAGGGAAATTGTGGCGCGGGGAAATTCGAGCCGCAGTGGCACGACTGGGAGGAGAGTAAATTGGAGCCACCGCATGGGAGGGAGAACGGAGCGGCGCCGGGTGGAAAGGAGATGTGGGACGCCCATTGGAATCTCCAAACCTCTATTAAGATTTATAGGTGGAGGGATTCTGCAAGGCTGGGGCATTATTCATAGTAAAGCCTCTCTGTCTTGGCTTGTTTATAGGACCAGGCAGGTCTGACTGAGATGGAGGCCTCTACAGCGGGGCCAGCCTGGTTTAACACGAGGCTAGCTCACCTGGCACACACCTAAGCAACCTCAGCCAGGCTCACCCGGCAGCTCGTCGACAAACCCCCAGCGCAGGGCCAATGCAGCGTGTTGTAAGTTAGACCGTCCCACTTCGTATTTGGTTGTCGGAAGAGATGGGCATCACCGTGTCCACTTCCCAAGTGTTCCTGGCGATGGTGATGTGCATTGAGCTGCATCTCATAAACAACATTGAACACGGCATTCAAGGCGTCGTTTATTTGCGTCGGTTTTGAAGTATGAGCACAACCGTCCTCTCTCAATGAGACGGGAGGGGGCTTACAAAGACATGACTTAATAGTCAATATGTACCCAGGGAAAGCAATTCAAACAGCCTCAGGCTTATGACGGTGAAAGGCTTAACTGCTATGATGAAGCCAAACCCTCTGAGGACCAAGCACACACACACACTAATACAGAAGACTCTCCTTGCAGATATCCAGCGTCCTCTTGTTGCCAAGCCTTGTTTTACAAACCAGACACTGCCCCTCAGGTCCTTGCTTAAGAAGCCGTGCGCGATTCCGTTTATTCAGCAATTTCCCCGAGTCTCCTATAGTTTATTTGGGTCTTATTAAATTGGAAACACGAGGATCACCTTCAACTTTATTAATGATGGTACTCCGGATGAACGATGCCCGTGGAAATCCGCAACATCTGTTTGCTGCACTCACTTCTCAGCGGGCTCCACCTATTCCTCATGCCTAATGATGCTGATCCGCTCTGCAAGTTTTTACGGACAAATGTGTATTTGGCCGCATCCATCATCCTGAATGAGTGTTCCTGATGAGCCGTCCACTGGCCCGCTTCTCTCTTTCTACCGCACGTTAACAAACGACAAGCCCTGCCACATGTTCTCCATTTGGTCGAGATGCAGCAAAGAGAGCTCGGGGATTTAGAGGGCTGAAGGATGGGCAGCTTCAAAGGAAGAGAGTCAATGACGCCTCCACTGAACTAAACCCCAAGTCCCGTCCACTGTTCCCCTGTAAAAAGTGGTGAGCCCAACCACACCACCACCACTTGAAGACATCCATTATGGAATGGCTCACAGGGAAGGATCCAGAAGCGAACCGTGCTACAGCAAAGGCCCAAGCCCAGAGACTCTGTGACTGACGGTATCGGCGCACTGACGTTTACGGTACATGGGATTTTATCTTCACCACAGCGAAGGCAGACCATGGACCTACATGAAAGGGCATTGGGAATATTGTGGATATATGACCAGGAATATGTTAACTTGGATAAACAAGTCGATGGTCGTTGAAATCCCGGGGAGTTGTGCCCCTAATAAATCATATTCCTTTTGAAGTTGCAGCTGGTTAGAAGTTTAGCAGGAGAATGGCTTGAACAGACATGAATCAGACACCCGGACACGCCGTCTGCCTCTGTTGAAGCCTGGGAATCGCAGTTTCCTCAAAACTCCAGGGAGATCTGGGAATAGTAAATAAGTTGCAAATACGGTCAGGACTGCAAAGGCCCGCCTTGAGGTCCCGGGGTCCTGAAGTACTCAGTCAAATTGAACAACTGGAAAGGCTGATGAACTGTGAATGATGGATCAGAACATGCTGCCATGTCCACAATTACAGGGCCCAGTTTGTGACAGCACACATGACAAAGTGACTGACAAATTAGAGGGTACAACATTCAGTTACGGTACTTCAGAGTTCCCTTGGAAGTTGGCCTTCCATAATAAAACATTTTAAAAAGTTGCATATCCTAATGCCATCAGAATAACAATACACTGCCTACACTAGGTTCCATCTCCAGGCGTCTGTAGACGGCTGTCTGGCTGCCTTTGTCAGCGAGGCTGTGATCCAGCTGACTCCCTGAAGAGGAGCTGGCCTGGGACTGGAGTCACAGGCTTTAGTCCCCCTAATGTTGGGGAGATCAGGATAAGCCAGCGGGTCCTGCAGCTATTTTGTACCAGCGGAGATGGATTCTGTCAGCGCGCTAAGCATATTTAACATGAGCCAGTGTAAAACTATCTGTCGCACAAACAGCTGGAGCACCTCAGCTGGACTAGTGGGGATAAATCATATCCTGGAAGGCAAAACAGACACAGCATGACGCCTAGCCCCGAGCTAAAACTCTTGACAAGCATAAACGCACAGCAGCTATTTATTGTTACCCGCTACCCCCACCTCCCTCCCTCCCTCCCTCCAACCCTCCCAGCCCCACCCCAACCTCCCAAGTCTTGGGAGCAGGTCAACTGACGTCATTTGCTCCTGGGACTGCTGCCTGCTTCTGTGGTCATTTATTATTGCTGCGCACATCTTGCTAGCTAGCCATGGTCCCTGGGATTACGAGGGGAGGGCGAGCGAAAGGTAAACAAAGAACACTGTTTGTTATTACTCTCCTTTCAGTGTGTGGACAGAGCCAAACACTCGGAGGGGCAATGGACAAGGGTTCAGGTCTGGCCTCTGTCAAAGGGTATAACATCTCCAGCTGGAAGCGGGTCCTAGGCCCATCCAATGGCTTCATTTAGGGCCTGTAAACGTACTTTAAGCTTGTTTCACGTCATACCCTCTTAATGTTCAACAAGCTGAATATTTGATCTTGTCTCTCGGGCCCCCTTACCACCTTCCTCCCTCCTTCCCTCCCAAAATAAGGATGACAGTGTGAGAGTTGATTCATGCAACAGCCTCTCCCCTCTTTTCCTTCACTCAATCATTCCATATCATTACCACACTAAAACAACACAGCAGACACTGGTTTGTGAGAATCCCTAAAATACATCTGGGCCATTTAGAGGTCTTGCTTTGCCTAATGTGCCGATGCAAAAAATGATTACTGTTGGGATTTATTTGTATTTTTCATAACTCCTAGTGGGTGTACTCGTTTGACCTCGTCTCTAATCTCTTACAGTTGTATCAGTCAGAAAATCAAACCCTATTGAATGAGAGCCAAGAGTCTTGGTGATATATTAAGGAAGCATATGTCATCCCCGCGGAGTATTTGAATATCTAATGCGTTCAGCTTACGACAAAGTCATTCCCAGGCATCCATTTTAAACTAGCCTCAGTAGTAAAATTCATTAACTGAACAACAAACACAATTTTCAAGTCACACAAGTCATGAACGGGGAGGAAATGTTTATTAGTGTATGTTGCACATTATGAGCTGTGAGTGATCAATCACACAGAAAGCACATTACTACAATTTTCCCTGGCCTGTGTAACAACTAAGTTCACAGACACCAAATCAGTTTCAAGGGACCCCGGGGGGCTACAAGTGCAAGACTACTGCTATATGAGACATTCATAATTCATGTTCATTTGATGTGGTGATATGTAAAAACTTCCGAAGAATTTTAATGGTCTTGAAGCAGAAGAGCGAGAGGTTGTTTGGCCCTTTTCACTTCTAAACCCCAAAAGAAAAAGTTTCCAAATCGTCTCGGACCAAAAAAGTTTAGCAGTGAAACTTCTAATCATAAAAAAAAGGATTTCATCTTCCTATTTCAATGCTTTATTGATTTGTTGGCTTGGTTCTGGTAAGGGCCATTAGAAGTCCGAAGTGGTGCCTGGGTACAGTGTCCAATACAGTCAGCAAAGGAGAGTTATTTTCATTGATCAATGCCTTTCCCCAGCAAACAGATAAAGATTGATAATACACTTCAGCAAGTCCCAACATCAATTAGACGGGGGGTAAAAAATCACTGCTGTGTAAGAACGCCGTAACCAAGGTGTTCATATTCAATACGAGCAAACACTCGGCTTTTTGGGATTGTCCAAAAAAGCACAACCAAAATGAATCACCAAAAACGGATAGCATTTGCGTGCCCAGGGAATGAAAGTAAAACATATCAATCTTTCTGACAGTGGGGTTCTGTGTTTGTATAGGCTATCGATCAGCACTAACCTTCCATTATTGTTTTCTCCATTAGACATAAATATGAGAATAAATGAGTTAGTTACACACTATCGTCCACAAATGTAGCTCCGGTCTGAACTCTTTTGAAGTCGAACAGTTTTTCCTTGTTCTTCCACCAGTGCTCACGGAAGACAAATCATTGTATGGAGCCCATTGCCTGGACGTTAATTTGTCTGGCCATTAGAAAAACTCACTCTTCTCTCTGGGATCCAATCTAGGCGGGGGGGGGGGGGGGGGGGGACTGGCCGAGCCCACAGAGCAGCCTTATTTGAATCAACTCAGTGTCAGGTCCAATCAGCGAGGCGGGGACCTGGGGCTGGCCTAAGAGACAGTGACAGGCAGGGAGACAAGATGGAGTGGAGACTGAGTCGACGTGGGGCCAGAGATAAGACAGGAGAGGCTGGGGGGGGGGCTACGCTTCACAATATGGCGCATAGATTCCCATAACTAGAGATGACACGTGATGGAAACAAGCACTGCACTGACTGAGAACGGTCTTCTATGTAGGCCACAAACGCAGACCCATCTGATGTCACACACACACAAACGCGCTCGTGGTTGCCGCTAAGCGCAGCGAAAACGCAGTCCTGTACACAGCGGTGTCGTAAAACAGTCCCCGAATGATATCTACAAGTACAAAGCCTGAAGACGAGGAGAACAAGGCTATACTGTAGTGTGGCTCAGCAACAGACCCTGATTGGGCCAGGAGGGATAAAATGAATCGTTCCAGCCGACCCTTCGCCCATCTTTCACTGATAAAACCCACTTTCCATTCATCAGCCTTCATCATAAACACAAGTCTAGGGGGAATACTGGCCTTAGAAGTGGTTAAGCCTGTCCTTGGTTTCCTATATCCAGGGAGCATGCATCTAATGATATATGCTCCTTTAGGAAAATGAAAGGAGTTGTTCTGTCTCCAACAGGAAGGACATTGATAGGGCAATTAGGGATTTGTTTATCTCTACTCAAAGCCATAGCATTTACTCAAGTATATATTTCACCGCAAGGCTCCAACTAAAAATATGTCTCGAGGCACAGTAAATCACAAGGTGCAGTCAAAACGCCATACATGTTGTGATCCTGCACAGAGTGTCGATGGCAGGTCACATGAAACGAAAGTAGCGTTGCTATGCGACTTTCAGTGACACGCCGGTGATGCGGTACATGGGCAGTGCATTTAGTTTGTTTGTGACAAGTAGAAGTTGACGGACGCGATGGCTGTCAGGCGTTCGTCACACGTCTCCGCTTTTGACACGCCGCTAAATGATGTTAGTTTGAAATGAACTTCATTTGTCCTCTTCAGAAATACAGTGCGGTGTCTCTCTCGAACAAGCCGTGGGTTGACAGACGCATCTTACAGTAACAAACTCCGTGGGAAATTCAAAGATTCCGAAACTTCATCCGTCCAGAGTGGTCGTGACGAGTTGACGGTAACACACTGTGATCAAATGAAGCAGACGGAGATCACAGAGGACAGAACGATTGCAATCCATAGCACACCAGACAAACTACAAACGCCATGCTGTTCACAACTCCTTCTCTCAGACCCCGGTTATAAATTGTCTAAGGAAGCCTATGGCCAAATCCTCATACATCCCCTTTGTCCGGCCTACAGACAAAAACAGACTCCTGCATACTCCCACAATTAGTCAATGCAATTGAGGCCCTGATGTCTTTCACATGATGCCTGTGGAGACACACTGAGGGTCAAGCCGGTCAGAGAAAGAGGTCTGTTTATCTAGGCCGCTGGACTTAGCATCCCACTGGTGCGACCCGGGCAACAATGCCTCCTTATAGCCCCAAACAGGACTGTTGAACGGAACCCAGCAGCCTGTGAGGAGAGGAGCTGAGGGGTCATGTAAACCAGGAGGGAAGTGAATGGCCCCAGAGAAGAAAAAAAAACCAAAAAAAAGAAAAACCCTGATGTTTTTTGTGGAGAGAGAGAGAGATCCCTGGCACCGCCAACAACTCTTTGCCCTTCCTCAACTGGCGTCTATACACACAGCACAGAAGAAGAGGGAGAGGGGGCCCTGACAACACACAACAACATGACACTGTTCAGCCATGCCAGATGGAAGACAGGGGGAGGATGGGATGAAAATGCACTCCCTCATTCGACAAAAAAGGGCATTCCTGGAGGAAAAAAAGGAAGAGGAATCCTTTCATCCTTATCGTATGTGTATACTGGTGTGGCTCTGAGTGTGCGTGCATGTGTGTGTGCGTCGCTTTGTGAGAGTGTGCATTTGGGTTATATTTTTAAAAGCCCATTCTCCAACCTCCAGCTTTCCATCCAGTGAGGACCCCTTGGGGTTTTTGGAAGCATGTTCCTTCTCTCAAAGCCCACTGTCGCAAGAGACTGTGTGAAAGCTGGAGAACACCTTCTAGCACCCCTAGCACAGGGGGAGCACTTTCTTCTTTCTTACTTTCTTTACTATCATTTCATCCCTTCTTAAAGTGCACTACCGTCGGTCTCATGTTGTTCCAGGCTCATTAAGTTAAATCGAGCACATGATGTTGTCAAAGTGTATATGGTCATTTGTGTGAATCTTCTCAATGTATCAACTCATCTCTTTACCATATGAAAGCAGTACCTAGGTTATCACAATTGGCTAAAAAGTACTGTACAAAAAACTGTTTTACTAGGAAAGAGAAAAAACAAAGAGAAGAAAAGAAAAGAAAAGGAAAACTTAATATTCCCAAACTATTTCAATTCTGGGTCAGGAATACTTTTTGAACTGGGTGCGTTGAATGTATTGACTTTCTCCCTCACTCCAAGCACACAGGACCTTGAAGCGCTTGTCAAATCATCCCACTCTTTTGGTCAAAGACGTCTTTTTAGTTTCCATTAATGTTCCTAAAACCTGGTTTCAAACTTCAAGTACTGTGACCTGACGAGACTTTGTAACCTCAGTGGAAGGTCGAAGGGAAAATGAGTAGCTCACAGAACCTTCCGCCCACTTCTTCGCAGACGTACCGTGTAAACCTAACAGTGTCCGCAGAGAGCCAGACATCACACTGCTCTGATCGCTAACTAGCCAGCCAATCAAAGCCTTCTGGCCATGGAGCAATTATCTCCTCTCCATGGCATAGGTGGCGAGTGAACCGTCAACCCTGCAGCCCTCTCTCTCTCTCTCTCTCTCTCTCTCTCTCTCTCTCTCTCTCTCTCTCTCTCTCTCTCTCTCTCTCTCTCTCTCTCTCTCTCTCTCTCTCTCTCTCTCTCTCTCTCTCTCTCTCTCTCTCTCTCTCTCTCTCTCTCTCTCTCTCTCTCTCTCTCTCTCTCTCTCTCTCTCTCTCTGTCTGTCTCCTGAAATAACTGCAAGTGCCTCACAAAACGGTGCTTGTATGCAACATGGAGGAAAAGAAGGATTTGTTTTCCTTTGCACTTGCCATGCCAAGTGCAAAGCCAGAAATTCGCAGGGGCGGATTTTCACCTCGCACTGTTGCGAGGCATGAATTCTTGTCATTACATCAATTTATTTCAACGTCACTTGTGTGGGCTTAGGGTTTGTCTAATTCGATGAAAGGCAAAATGACTCACATTGGACGCAACTTTATTGCCTCTTTCTACTCCCACCTACCCAAAGCACTGCGAGAAAGAGACGTGCATCTCCACACAGATTATTCGAAGGGTGAAAACAATGCGAGTGGAGAAGAAACAACAAGGGCAGCTCCCAATTTGTCACGTATGATACGAACACAGCTCAGAGGTAAGACTTGGGGGGAGGTGGGGGGGGGGGGGGGGGGGGAGGGAGCCTGCTTCCATTTTGTCACAGGGGGTGATTCGGCAAGCTACACCTTGGCAGACAAGGCCTCCCCTGGGCGAAGTGGCACGGTGCTTGCACAGAGCAACACTCCTCGATCCAGTTTGATCTGCTGTAGTCTTGGATATCTGTCTGGTGAGCCGTTCCTCGCAGTGACATGCCCGGAGGCTGGGAGGAAGGGGGGAAAGGGAATGGCGGCGCCGAAGAGTGTCGGTGCTGCGTTTGGTGTTGTGTTGGGTGTTACTCTGTCTTCGCCTGTGCTGCCGTATGCTCTCTGTTGGCCTTGAGTCTCGGCAGACACCTCACCAGTCCCTCAGCCCTGCTCCTGCTCCATCAGCAGCTCTTCATAACCACAAATATCCCTGTTTCGTACGTCGTACTAATGTTTACATTTTGTAAACAAGTCAATGTGCCAAAAAAACATTCGACATTTAAGATGGAGAAACATTCCCATAGCCTGTATCACAGTCCATTATTTTTTCAATCGAGTGAATTGAGGTGAATGTATGGTGACAACAGGCTTCTCTCGATTGTTCACGTGGTCCAGTGCCACCTTTGGGTTTCACCCCGTCTCATCTTTGGGGTGTGCGTCCTTGAAGGAGCACGGCTAATACTGCTTCGGTGATCCTGAGGGGAGGTGCTTTTCCTGTTTCCTAGGGAACGCGGTGGCGAGGGGCAGCGAGGGCCCCTTGGCTGCGCCGGGCCTGATCAGGGGGGGTCGGTGTGAAATCCAAACTGACTGATCCAGGACAGAGCCAGGATTACACCATTTCCCCCCCTGGATTCTGTCCTCCGCAACAATGGTCCTCCTGTAAGCACGGTCAAGTGAGCCGTTAGCTAGCCGCCGGAGCTGCGGAGTGGTGGTTCAGGGCCACTGTGGGAAAATGCAGCGGGTTGGAGGGTCACATTTCCACCCCTCCCATCTAATCCCTACCTAAACCGGGCCCACCCCCGAAACGCTGCCCTGATCCCGGGCCCCTCGAGCAGGTGTCATGTCCTGGCACCCATGAGAAGGCCCGGACGTCACTCAGACAGAACTGGCGATGCTCGTGGAGGTGACATGCAGTGGTCGGGATTCACTACAGGGGGAGCTTCTTTCTAATGGTTACACAGGGAAGCTGACAGTATGGTCCTGATTCAAATACAGCGAATAATACTGTACAATGCCAAAAACATATTATCGGAATAATATGAATCATGATTAGGCCTGCAACAACGAATCGATTAAATAGATTAAAATCTATTAGTTGGCAACGAATGTCATTATCGATTAGTTGTGTCGCGCGATTATTACGCCACTCAATATGTCGCGGAGATGTTTGAGTATAAAAAAAAAGTTTAGTTGAGCGCGGAGCGGAGGTAGAGGAAAGGCCATCGGAGAGACGTTGTTGAGTAACGTTGTTCTGAAACACATGGCGGAGGCAGAGAAATCAGTACGACCCAAGTCATCGAAGGTGTGGGAGCATTTCACACTAAATATATCAAAACAGTGTGTTAATTGACCGAGGTGAAGTTAGTTTCATATCGACATTCGTCTCACATTCGGAAGACGCTACTTTGCAGCATCGCGTTAGGGACCGGGTCAAAACAACCCATACCATTTTGAAAAATGTAGACTTTTATAATATTTTTTTGAATATAAAACCTCAAACAGACACCAGAGTATCTTAACAATGTCTGGTATACTTCCACAGCCTTTACTTTTTCAACGAAGTTTCAAATAAAATGATAGAAAATCACAAATATTTGAAAATAGCTTAATCCTCGCAAATCTTAACTTTTTTCAAAATTGTGTCAAAAAATCTTAAATATACACCAGATTATTCTAATAAAGTCTGGCCTACTTCCACAACCTTTCAATTTTCATTAAAGTTTTAAACAAAACTCAAATAAATTGCTCATCTTGGAAAATAGCATTAAATCCACGCTAATATTAATAACTTTAACAAACAATAACAATAACAAAATTGTGTGCCTGTTTGTGCACATTCTGAAAATTGTTTGCACTGTGAATTTGCACTGTCAGTTATGTTTTTGAATAAAGGGTTGGAAATTAATGCTTTTTTGTTTTTGATTTTTTTATCCGATTCATCGATTAATCGAAAAAAGAATCGACAGATTAATCGATTATTAAAATAATCGTTAGTTGCAGCCCTAATCATGATAATACTCATAATAATCTTAAAAATAAATAAACGTCAAACTTGGTCAATGCTTTTCTAAGTGTATCATATATGCTAATGGTCCAGCCTTGACGGAGTGCATCTAAATTTGAGTGTAGGGTGATTTGTAGTCGGCAGTCATCGTTATTATCGGCCTTCAATATCCTTAGTTAGGGTTAGGGTGAAAGTCGGGTGAGTGTCCTGGAGAGTCTACTCCTCTGTCATCGAGCCAAAAGGGAGGAAGAAGAAAGAACTATTGAGCTCCCAGGCGTCAAGAGCTACCTCGCCGTTAGCGCCATCAACGCTACAGATTTTCCCCCCGCAATGATGTCTTCAGCCGTCTGCAAGAGGTTTAATTACGCCACACAAAAAAGAAATGTGCCAGGTGACGGATTTAAATCACACTGTGGTGACGGGCGTCTCGATAAGGTCTGCTAGAACAATGGCAGCCAGGCCCATCGACCTCCTCTCCCAGCATGCGAAAGGTGTGTCATTTGGCCAGGGGTGATAATTAGATGCAGAGTTTACGGAAAACTGTCAATGGCCGTGTCAGTGGAGGGGCTCTTAGCATCCGTCATACTGCAAATCAATGCCAATTTTCAGCTATGAATTCAAGAAAATGATAGCTTTCAGATAACCGGCGGGAGAGGAAACATGACACTCCTGGGGGAGGGATGAAACAGCTCAATTTCCCCTCTCTCTCTATTGCGCTCTCACTTTCTCTCGTACTCTTTCTCCCCCTCACTCTTCCTCCCCTTGATACAGCCTCCCCCCCCCCCCCCCGCCAGTTGCTTTCTCTACGACCCTTTACAAATACCTCCCTCTCTTCCTCTCCCCCTCACTGACTATGTCTCTCTGAAAGGAAAAGGTTAGGGAACATTATTGTCAGAATATCTGTGGAACAAGATGTAGAGCGTCTCTGGGACACGACAGGATGGTCGTGGCCGGTGGCGGGCTCCTCAGAGTGGCCATATCCATCTCCCACCAGACAGATTTAGGGCTGAGGTCAGCAGGTGTTGGACTCAGCAGGAATTGAAGGTCAACGACACTGGCGCAGACATTAAAACGAAATGTAACCGCCAGCCGCATCGCAAAGAGCAAATTAACGCAGGGGCAACGGCAGGCGGGTGAAGCAGTCTTCAGAGAGGTATAAAGACCAGTTAGTCAGGCCTGGAATCTTCCGGAGAAAATGAGAACCACTTATCCAATAACGAGACCTTAATGAGGGTCCCTTTAACTAGCTACAATGTCTTTCTTTCCCATGGAGACGGGAGAAACATTTGTCTTGCGGTTTAAATGTGATTCATGCATCATTTCTATTGTGAGAGAGGGTACTGTAATAACGATATAAATCACCAAGACCCAGGGTTGGCGTAATGAGACTGAAATCTGCTAAAACAACACCATAAACTCAGTCGAATGATAAAATGATGTGGTGTCAGAACAAAAAAAAAAACGGCCTTTTACACGGGTAAAGCTACACCGCCCTGTGCACAAGTGCGGATGGCTTTTGGCAGCGCAGAAGCACTACTTCATTTAGCTCTGACAGGCAATTTAATACAGCAAAATTACTAACCTTAGCTTTGCAATTACTTTTCCAGCTCGGAACATTCTCTCAACCTCTCTGCAGATGCAATCTTAAGGTTAAGGCCCCTTGGATAGGGCCAACCCCTGGGTCGGAACTTACAGCATTACCACAGAGGCCCACGATCAGACAAGAAACATGGGGAACATGGGAAACGGAGAGGATAATAGCCCAGCGATTTAGGGGGAGAAACCCTACTATGCGCTGTTGCTTGTAACAAACTACCCCTGCAACAAGACTGCGTTCTCCTAGCGTGTACAATAAAACTGCAATGATTGTTGTATCCGGTGGTTATGGTAGCAGAGCCAAAGCACAAGGCTGTAGGGTTTAGAAGGCCCAGCGAGTGATGGTTGGCTTGCTAAGCCATCATTGGGACCCTCCAGGTCTTAAATGGCGTGATGAGCACACTATCCATTGAAGATCCAGATCTTGGTTAGTATAAGTAGCTTCTTCTTCCTGTGGGTCAACGGCCCACTGTTTTATAATCAAGTCCATCACAAGCATGTAACGTATAAATCTGTGCCAACCCCAACCCAGGCTCATCATCATCTTTAAAACCATCACTCAGGCTACGGCTACAAAACCCTCACCCCTAACCACAGACTCACAGCCCGAGTCCAAGCCACACCCCCCCCCCCATCCTCAACCCCCCCCCCCCCTCCACCCACGCCCAGCCCCGACTGCCCGACTGGCATTCTCTCATCCCAATCAGCGCCACCCCGACAGCAGGAGACAGGAGAAATGATCTGCACACGTCAGTCTCCGCTCCCGCCGGCCCACGGACGTCGGCGCTTCACCCGGGTCGCCTCTGACAAGCGCGCCTCCCCGCCGTCTGATTAAAGGCGTCCGTCCCTCCGCCGCGTGCCACGCTAACCTTTCATCTAACGCGCGACTGTCGCGAGTGACAAATACTCCTCCGGCGAGCCCGCTTTGTCCGTCCGCGCCCAGGCTGTTGACATTCAGATTTCACCGCTGTTCTCGTCGCGAACAGATGTCACTGCTGGCAAGGCATCTCGACAGCGACAGCAGGTACGTCGGGGACTCGAGGGGGGAGAAGGGGGGAGGGGGGGGGGGGCCGGGAGACAAGCCACGAGAGAAACGACGTGCACAACAAGTGGATGTTTTACATCTCGAGGCCTGTCCTACTCCCCCTCGCCCCCACACTGCCGCCTCGCAATTACAAGAGCTGAACATCTGCTCGTTGTGTCAGGCGGCGGCTTGCCCTCACCTTCACCTTGACCCGCCTGGCGACGGCAGCCTCGATACAGGCAGGCAGGCAGGCAGTGCAACACAAGGCCTTAGCCCCCCACTGTGGCCCAAGTCTTCCCCTCGCTAGCACTGCCGCTGACGCTAATGGCAGGCCTTTTGGCAGCCGTGTCAATCGTGAAAGGCCTGGTATCAGATAGGATATCAAAGTCAACAAGTGTAGTTTAGGCTGATCCTCTCTGTCCCCTTCCTCTCTGTACACAGCGGCTCTCTGAAAGCCCAGAGGAGTCTTTGAATGTTTCCTCCGAGTGCAACCTGATAGCTACCAAACAGTCGAGCATGTCCCTGTGCTCTCCACGCCACACAGCAGGCCCACTCCAAAGCTGCATTCCTGCCTGTCACTCAGGGACAACATAACATACTGTATCTCACAAGCAATAAGGACAGCCAGAGTATTGCCTCAAGTGCAAAATAACATGTTTAACATGGCTCAGGTCGGGATTTTTAATTTAATTGTTTCCTGGTAACTAATACTTGCAATTTGCAAAATGCAGAGATTCCAGAGTAATAGGAGATGTTTCAATGTAGCTTTTGCAAAGACCTTGGCTTCATTCAATCTTAATCATTAAAGGAATAAGAAGTTAAATAAACAATTTAACAATACAAAAAAATAAGTTCAAGTTTGTAACAGAAAGTTTGAAAGAAATACTTCAATGACTGGCTAGAGATGGCAAATGATTTTGTCTGCAATTAAATTCCACTTCTCAAAATTGAACACTAAGGAGATGGACTGCATCTATAACCCATCCAATCACACATCAGCGCAGGGTTGGCTTGGAGAGAGTGTGGCACACAAGCTTGAATTATTTGAAATACGATCACAAAAAGAACCCATAGTATGTGAGAACAATTTTTTCTCAATGTAATTTACCTTTCTGAAATGACTAGTGCCTACCCACAATTCCCAGTTATCACTGGATTTATATTAAGGTATTGGGGACTTTGTCTTTGATGAAACGAGTGGCTAAATGCCAACTTGGGGCCTAACCAATACTGTTCATATATGAAATCCCTTGAAATTCTGTAATAAAAAGGCATGATATATATATATATATATACAATGTATAGAGAGAGGGAGAAAGAGCCACAGGGAGATATTTTTTATCCCTGGAAATTCCTTATTTATATAACTGACAAAAATAAAACAAACTTGTTCACAACTGGATGGAATACAGGCACAGGCCTGCCAGTTAAGTGAAGAACACGAGGGGAACGATAGCACTGCAGTACCACAATGACAACCGAACAACCCTTCCGATGGGAGTCTACCAAGTCCACTATCACATACAGGTACCAGAAGACGGACTACTTCTCCCAGAAACCTCCATGGGTGAAAAAGGTACTTATAACCCTACACATATTTATGGATGCCATTAAAAACAAAGCTGCTATAAAGAAAAGAGCTGACTGTTGAGTAAAAAGCCTGAAGGACCCAATTTCCTCCTGAAGCACCTGATGGACACAGTGACAAGCAGATTGCTTTCCAGCACCAATTTTTGGAGCATGTGAAAAATGGTCTGTGTGGCCGGCATGTGGTCCGAGATGAGTCATAAATCTTGCTTTATCTCCTCTGTGGTGGTAGCAGAAAAAGGATGAGTTGCTTTTTTTTTTCCTCCATCTCATTCACATGTCTAGCTGTCTTATCTGTGCCCTTGAGCAAAGATTACTGATGCCCTGTCTTTGATATATGACACATCGCACAGAGCAGCTTTTCATCCACAGAGTCAACCCAGAGAGTGGGAGGGAGTGGGGGGGGGGGGGCGTAAACCTGCCCGCCATCAGCCAGGGGGGCTCTCTCACTGTTCCTTTGTGCTCATCGTCTCCCTCCCTCAATCCTTCATCTCCTCCTCTCCCTATCCCACCATACCCCCCCCCCCCCCCCACACACACACACACACACACACACACCTCCTGACGATATTGAGCAGACAGGGCAGAGGGCATTATGGGTAGCCAAGTTTGGTGGCAAATTGTTTATCTGACCTCTGCACGTCTCTGCATTTTATAATCTAGTGTGTGTCGCCCCCGTCTCGTCCTCATAACAAATCGTCCCCGTCATCCCCTGGTCCTCTTATCAGCAGACAGAGGTAAGCAGAGGCCTGCTGGAGGGGAGCGCTGAGAAATCCACTTGGAGGGGATAAGAGAGGGAGAGAATTCTGGTGAATGATGAGGCTGGAGATCCCAATAATGATGACTCGAGAGCAAGACACGGGATGAAAAAAGACAGACTCCAGGAACAAATGGTAGCACATGGCGCGTTGCTGCGCCCGTGCGCGTCCAAAAAAAGGTGAAGAAAAAAGGGTATTGGATGTGAAACTGTTGGGTTTTAGGAGCATATAACCATTTTCGGTGTATCTGGTGAGGAATACTAAGTTATTTGTGCGTTCATGGCCACTCTGGAACGAGCTGGTCCTAATGCATCATCTCCGATACATCTGAATAATGGTGCTTGAAATGAGTAAGACAAATAGCACTGACCACTTTGTGCAATCTAAAACAGTATACATTAGCCCTGCCTGCCATGGTGGAAATTAAAAGACTCTACATTACACTTAGTAATAACCATTCCTCTCACAGATCCAGACTTCATTAAACCAAAGCTAATCTCCCACTCAAAGTACCCCATCTTCAGATGCCACTGAATAAATTGTGCTCTGTAAATACTTGCTGTTCTGTGTTTATAAAAGGGCTATAGAGCCGAACTCTGTCAACAAATCTTTTTATTTTTTTTCCACTCACAAAGTGATTCAAAAGGTCATAAATAAAATATGAAGCCACGAGGGGAGTGCTGTAATCCATTACAATAATGGCATTGCGTATGATCTATTTCATTAACATGCAGTCTTTAATCCAAACGAATGTGCTCCTCGGCCTACCGCTGTACACCCATTTGCCAAAATGCAAAACACATTCGTAGCTCTGCACCTACAGAGCATGTGTGTTGTACCAACAACAAAAGATGCCACAGTAAAGGCCTGTGCATGTTTCAGTGCATCATTTCCTAAGTGGAAGTTTAGCAAAACAAAAGGCAGTGGGGGATTTTCTCATCGATGTTCAAGATATAACGTGTTTATCAACACCACCAAAGGAAGACTAGGCCACACACAGGGGGGGGGGGTTAAGTGTAATTGGGTCACCAGAGCCCTAATCAACACTGAACCTCCATCAACGTGTTGACGAGAGCATGTGCGTTGGCGGGACATCACTAAGTGTGTTTGCTCTGCACTCTGGCACTTAACAGCATATTACTGACACAGGATCTTAGAAACTGCCCTGGACGCCACAGTGTGTGTTTGGACGTCATCAGAAATCCTGGAGGGCGTGGAGGCTCCACTCTCTGTCGCCTGAGTGTGAATGTAACCTCTTTATCTGCTCTGGGATGCCTCTCCCGAATCAATTCCCCCTCAGCGTCCGCATCACTGGCAGCTCCACAACTTACTCCATTTGTTATATTGAGTTCCATCTGGCCTGGGTCGTTTGGCGTTTTAATTTAGTTGTCTCCCGCTCTCTAATTTGTCTCACATTTACAAATGGTGTCGGACGCCCGTTCCAAGCTGCCCCTCGTCAGCTGCATAAATACATTCTGGAGCGAGCGTGCCAGCCGTGGCCCGGGCCGTTAATCTACCGCGCGGCGTTATTAATAGATAGTAACAGATGTTTGCTGATTGTTGATTACCCGTCTTGTTGACCAGTGAAATCTGTTCATAAATGGAAAGGAATTTATAGCAGAGTGGGACACGGGACTCCTCTGGGCTGGGGGGGGGGAACTGTGCCAACTCCTGGGTTGAACGACACCGAGAAAGCCCACTGAGCCATCCCTCTCTCTCTCTCTCTGTGGTACATCGCCATATGGCCAACTGCTACAAATGACAGACACAGAGACACTGTCTCCCTTCCCCTCTCTCTGCCTCTACCCCCACCCCGTCAGTCTCTCTCTTCCTTCCCCTCTCTCTGTCTCCCTCCCTCCCGCTTTGTCTGTCTCCTTCCACCTCTGTCCCTCTGCCCCTCTCTCCCTACCTCCCTCTGCCCCTCTCTCCCTACCTCTCTCTGCCACTCTCTCCCTACCTCCCTCTGCCCCTCTCTACATACCTCTCTCTGCCACTCTCTCCCAACCTCTCTCTGCCACTCTCTCTCAACCTCTCTCAACCTCTCTCTGCCTCTCTCTCCCAACCTCTCTCTGCCACTCCCTCCCCGTCTCTACCCCTCCCCCCCCTCCCCTCTCTCTCCCCCCCCCTATGTCTATGTATCATCCCATGTCTCGCTCCCCGTTCTATTTACTGCATATTTGAGTGAAAGGAAGCAACTGTTTGGCCACTGACACCTCTCCCGACAAACACGTAGTTGAAAATTGACACGACACATCTCACTTGTCACTCATCAGCCATCGCTGCTGGCAGTCTGGCCATTCATCTCGTCGTAAGTGGGTGACATGTGTGACTTCCAATAGTTTGGAGCACAGAACTTTCTCAAAAGTTCTCACGAACATATAGCTAAATACCACGAGGCACATGCTGGCATACATAGCTCGGCAAATACCCCAAATACTCGCGCATAGTCTACGTTAAATATTTGTGGATACACAGGGCATACCCCGGAAGGGCAATTGAATTGTAATCAAAATTAATATATATCTGGATACATTGATGTAAGGTATTATCAACCGTATAGCGCCTGAGGCAGTGTGGAGATTATTGGGATTGTCCACAGTGATTGGCTATCTGGGTTGCAGGTGAGGTTTGGTTTGACAAAGGTTGTTCTGTTGCTGAAATAGAGCTCCATCAGAAAGAGTCATCATTTCTGGGTACAACTTTCAATTTCCAGCCCGCGTGCCCAGAAAGAGGGGAACAACAGACAACAAGTTGCAAACAGTGACAAGTCATCCAACTTTAAAGGAGTCAGTAAATAGCTCTCTGTCACTCTATCCAAAGTGTTATATTACCTCAACACATTTATTAGACAGGTGGTAAATCTCAATCCCCACCACCCCCCCCCCCATCCCCCCAAAAAGGCTGCAGGAAGCAAGACAAATAAATTACAGGCGCAAGTATATGACTAGTTAATCAAACAAACACAAACGCTCAGAGAGGAAAGGCCATAAATATGGACAAGAAGCCGTTTTAGGGAGAGACCGGCCAATAAGAGCACTCTGTGTCGCTCTCCTTCGGCTGCAAGGTGTATAAGCATCCCTGGAAACAGTTTGTATCCTCTCATTTCTATCTTTCTTTTCTTAGTTTTTTTTTTTTTTTTTTACAGTGGCTTCACCTGTCTGATAGCACTCAGTCCCTCCCCTTCAGAAGCTGTCAAACCCGCCAACTATAATATATGGCCTCTGCAATGAGAACAGCTGTAGCCCCTCTCTCTCCTGCCTCTTGTACTCTGCCCTGCATGAAATAATACATCAAGATTAATTGATTTCCCGTCACTCTCAGAGAAAAGAAAATTTATTTTCATGTATTTCCCCCCCCCCCCACCCCCAGCGTATGAATTTTATACATGGCAAGTAATTTAAGTTTTTAATTATTCATGAGGGCTAAAAACATGACAAAGTGTTGTGCTGGAGGCCCCAAGGCCATAGCCCAGGCTTAGATGTGTGCCTAGACAACACTAGCACTCCCTAATGCCTTTATTAATAATATATGTATTTACATACATCTTACTTCTACATGGCTCTCATACACACACAAACACAAGCCCCCTCTCTCCCATGTAAACTCTCTCTCTCTCTCACACGTACACTCTCTCATGCACACACTCTCTCCTGTCTTTCATTATAATCTCAGAAATGGGGGAAAAATGAGACAGGAAAATGTATTAATCCCAACAGCCGGTTTAGGCAAAGGAATCGCTCGGAAATGAGAACAGCATTGTGTTCAGACACCCCTTTAGTTTCACCCTCATTCTGCCTCTATTTGACCCCAATACCCTTACGCTGTGCTCAATGACTTACTGCAGTTGAACAGGTGGGACCAATCGCTTAAAACAAGATCATCACTTTAGGGGAAGTACAGCAAAATACTACTAGTAAGTCATCTCTAACTTGTTGTAATGCTCTCCAACAGTGTGGATGTGGAATGGGTCATTTCTAAGCACTGTGAGGGACAGCACTCAGCACAGTGTGGGGTTTCAATATCAGACCAGGCCTCTCCGGGAGGCAGACAGACAGATAGCACACAGACAGACAGACAGATTGCAGACAGACAGAATAATGGACAGGCTGGCAGGCAGGCAGGCAGACAGGGAAGGAAAGAGATTGATGCCAGTGCTGCACACAGCTCCAACACATTATATGTGACATGACAACCATGATGAACGAGAAGCAATTATATTCAGGAATGGAAATGTTTGCTTTCTCTTTTTTTTTGGGGGGGGGGGGGGGGATTTTTGAATACGAGTGTGCGTGTCATTGTGTATTTATGTGCGTGTGCTAGTACTAACCCTAACCCAAACATGATAGATATGTTAGAAAATGTTAGAAAGGTTGAGTAGTCTGATTCTGTAAACTTCCACCAAGGGTACGGAGGGTCAAGCTTGTGACTGAGGAAAGTACCCTGATAAGCAGTTAAAGAAAATTGCCGGTTACCAACTCACCTTGTGCCCAATAAAATGCCCATTATGAACTTACACTGGATGAATGATCATGGCAATAAAGGGATAGTAAAGATATTTGAAAATAAAAAAGCAAACCTTTTCCAACACCCGCTTTTCTCTTGGCTGATTTGTTAGTATATAAGTCCAATTACAAGGTGAGATGTTTTGAGCGTGTAGTATGTGTGTGTGTGTGTGTGTGTGTGTGTGTGTGTGTGTGTTAATCTTCTTAATGCTCCTAGTGTGGGACTAGGTAAATTGGTCTGTCTAGCGAGAGGTTCTAATTATTGTTGTGGAGCCTAATTAGCATTTAGTGTAACACCACAACTGCAGAAAAAAATCACACTAATTCCTCCAACAAACAGCCATGACATTGTGCGATCAAGACGCTTTGCTATACAATGAGAATTAATGGCCGCGAGCCACAATGGGGAAAATCCTACTGCTCCTGCTGAGTCTGTGAAATCATTTCTCACTCCTCCCAGATTGTTCCCATCAACAACTATTCCCAGGAAGCCTAATAAGCCCATCTCCTCATTAATACCGTGCATCCCAAATGATCTGCGATTTCAAAACACGCTTTAGCAAATCATTAGGCCAATGACCCCATGGATCTGGGGAAAGTGAACTGGTTCCACGGGGGGGGGGGGGGGGGGGCTGAAGACAGGCGTTACAATCTAGGTCTTTGTAGAAGTGGAGACGAGGCAGCGCCCCGCTAAGAAACAAGACATTATCCCTGTTTACAACAAATGGAGTCATCCAACACAGCGACTAGCTACAGTGAAGGTATCCTCATTGACTCCAATCGCTCTCCTCTCCCTATATGAAGGAAGCAACCAACAGCTCCACGCTGTGCTTAATATTTGATAGTGGGTTTCCAGGTTTGGTGTACTCTAAAAGGTCCCTGTGAGGCAGAAACTGTGAAACCCTATTGGCGTGACCTCTTGATACCGCCCATGTTAACTGGCAACCCTGTCTAATGAAAGTGTGCGTTGCGAGGTAATAAATTCTGCCTAATAACCTGATGCACCCAGGCTCCATCTGTTCTGAGGTGCTATGACAATCCCACAGATGGATGAGGAGAACGTACAGGGGGGTAGGGGGGGTGATATGGATGGATGGCTAGATGTATGTATGAGTGAACGGCTGGCAGGATGGATGGATGGATGGGTAGAGATGCAGAGATTGATGAATGATAGTTAAGAGATCTAAATTTCCCATTTGGTTTCTTCCACACATGGCGTTTTATTGCTGCCGACTGATATATTATTTACTTTCTTTGTCATCTGGAGTTAATGTTCCTTGTCTTGGTAACAAAAACAATTTAGAAAGGCAACTTCCACCAGTCAAACTCTGCCATTTCCCAGGCTCCTCTCTGCTATCTGTCTCCATTGAAATATTCACTATTTATTTTGCTTAACTTAAACAACTGCTGTTTTGTCCGCCTAGAGCAGCAAATTTGTCCTTACAGTACTTAGCACTGCAGAGAGAGAGAAAAAAGTCAGAGCTGCACTATCGCAAATATGATTTAGGCCCAACGAAGGACACAGGAATTCGAGCTGTCAGACTGAAGTAAATTCTGTTCCGGTAAATATATTGGGTCGGCTAATGCTTTCAGAGGCTATCTGCTTCTGTAAACCAAGCGAGCAGGATAAACACAGCACAAACATGTCTGAATTTTCACTCTGCACAACATCACCATGAAGGGAACCTCTGCAGAGTAACAACTTGTGGGACAGTAAGAAAACAATATGGCCGCCCAGATGCTTATATTAGCACTTAGCCTTGTCATCCTCAGCCCGACATGGTCGTCGTGGCGCCTCACTAGTTGATTCACAGACAACCAAAAGTAAAGAATGAAAGGATGTGGCCATAATATTTATTTACGACAAGGACATCTCGTTTCAAACAATGACAGTTGTAACTGTGCAGTCCACAGTTTATGCTCTGTTATCATGCTAATTCCGTACCGGTGGTTAACAACCAATATTGAAAATGTAGGGACCCGTGTTTCTGAGAGCACTGATGTGGATGGTATTCAATTTGCTACCATTGCTATAAAGCTGTGGATTTACGATTCATCATCTCCAGGATGTCCAAGGGTACCACATAAAACGCAGCCTAGCTCTGCGAGGCCTGGCAACCACACCTTCTGTGGCAATCTACAGGCCTGGCTGAATCACTGGGCACAAGGTCACCGTACTGATACGACAGTTCACCTGGAGCTACGTCATAGCTAAGGAACAGAGATTACATTTCCAACAGGCACTTGGTTCGAATAGCCTGGTCAAAAGGACAATGTCGCCGCAGGTGGAAGAAGGAAATCGCAATTTTCCAGCCGGCCTGTATTTATGAGTGTTAAGAGGTAAGATGTGTGTGTCACGTCCCTAACGGTCTTTGGCGTCTTGGAGAATCTGTGGACAAGAAGGGCTACGGGTCCGGTGGAACCTCCGAATCCTCCTCTCGTGGAGAACTCCCATGCCCTGAACTGTCATAAACATACTTTGTCATCTCGGCACTGCCGTTGTCCTTGGCTAAACACCTTCGGTGTGGCTCGCTCACGTCCTCGCACAGTCCACACACACACAAAGTCTACAAGCGCACGGTATCTACGGTGCTGAAAAACATGGACCCAGCCACTTTGCATACTGTGGTGGAAGGAAGGAGGGGGGGAAACATGTTTTCTTATCAGCCACACACCGTGCAGTAAATCAAAAGGATATGGCCTGACAAACAATCCAATACCCAAGGTTAGGAAAACACCCAAGATAATAAATCACTCTTCTGTCATGTTCAATTTTTACTACAGCATTAAGCCTCAATAATACTAACAGGACCTAAATTGTTATAAGGACACTAAACACTAAGCTGCACTCGTCCTCCTACTCAAGTCTCGTGGGAGGACAGCATCTTATTTGTCCCAAAGCAACAAATCTGCACAAACCATCTACATAATACCCAGCATAGCGATGGGGAGCACTTAGACATATGTACTGAGAGTGATGGAGCCAATCTCCCACCATATTTCCAACAGGTAATGGTCTTCCTTTATTCATTTGCATCGCAAATATGATTTTACAGAAGAACGAAGGGGGGGGGGGGGGGGGGAGCTATTTCTTTTAGGTAGCTGCTTTCATATCAAAATATGTACGATAACAGGTACGAACCACACAAGCTTTGCTTTGTTAATTTTTTTTTGTGCGCAGACTGAAATGTATGGCTTTTAAACCCTCTCTTTGCTCTGCTCAGGGCCCTTTGGGGGGGGGGGGGGGGCGAGGAGGGTTGAAAAATCGGAGCCTGGGAGCCAGCCTGCTTCTCACCCCTCGCCGACGCAGGCATTTATAACCTTAAAAATGACTTCTGGGTACCAGGTATCCAATTATTCCTCGGCCAGGAAGCAGTGCTAAATGGAGCACCGTTGTGATTTACTCGCAACCTCTCCTTTTATTAAAACACTTTGTCTTATTGTTTTATTGATTTACAATCCGTCCTACTTTTTTGGCGTCTGAAAACAATCAAGGCACGGGCGGCAGAATGTTTGGACATTAATCGTTAAAAGACAGTGTTTTATTCCTGGCCTGGGGTTTGCGGCACCAGCTGCTGTGCATTCTGGTAAGAGGCAGTGATTTATGAGCCGGTGGCCATAACGATGAGGCACTCTCATTACCATATCGACAGGCTCCAAGATGGATCATCAGCATTGATTATTTCATGGCCTGTTGATGCACATTTGTTAAACAGGGGAGGGTGGGGGAGAGAGGTGGGCATGAGAGAGAGAGGGGGGGGGGGGAGACAGAAAGACAGAGACACAGAAGTAAAAGGAGAACGAGGGGCTGGTTGAGGAGGTGTGAGGATTTCTCACTTGTATCCCAGCTGCACATCGGACACAGACAAAACCCTGACTCCTTCAATCACCGGGGCCATCACTCTGCTGTCAGGCTTGGGGGGGAAAATCAATGATTGACAGCTTTTAACCAGTCCTCAGCACTGTGGGGATCCATAACCAGACAGAAAGGCCCTCGGTGTGGAAGCTCGAGGAAAGCGCTGTCTTTATGGGCCCAATGAACCGGAACTCCAGAGCAAAAAATTACAGTATCAGACAGTAAATGATATTCCCCATTCATACAGGAGACAGGGCAAAGATACGTGCCATTTGTATATTCTATCTATGTTGGCTAGGGGGGGCGGGGGGGGGGGTCGTTTCCCCTTTGTCGTAAGCCATCCATCAGGTTGGCAGATGACGAACGTGCGCTTTTGGACATCATCATTGGGGGACGGCCGGGTGTTTGAATGTCAAACGCTGATGAATGCTGCAACCACCGGGCTCACGCGACGCTCACTCATAATGGAGCATGAGCACTAGCTATGCCATCGTTCCCCATGCTGTAGATGCTAAAGGGGCCATAGCTTTGAAAAGTGAAATGCCTGAGGTGGAGGCCAGGTGTGTGCGTGCGTGCGTGTGTGTGTGCGTGCGTGTATGTATACGTTATGTACGCCTCGGTATTGTATTTTTAAGCCCACTGTCTAAACATCAAAGTGTGACTCCCAGTCCTGTTTACGAGTCCTTCCCACAGTCGTCACTCAGACATGAGAATGACTGGCAGCTGAAGCTCGCCTGTCGAAGCTCATTCCTATTTCATAGCGGACTCCTTGTCCTGTCAGTCTAAGGTCAGTGATAGGACATAAGTATTGTGTCCTAGACATGGAGTGCTAAAACAGAAAGGCATAGGCACGCCATATCATTCAAAACCGTCGTCTCCACTGCCTCATCCTGCAGTGCACTATAATGTGTACCGTGTACTATAAATGTTTAGCAATAAATGACCCACAGGGATTCATAAAGTGTTACAGTTATGCCATTCTATACGAAACACACACACACAACTTTCGGACCGAGAGCACACACCATTTTGAGTGGCAGAAACAAATAAAGGTTAGATTCTTCCCTCTTCACCCCCTTCAGCCCTAACCTGGCTCTCTCATTACAATGATAGAGTTGCCACGGTGACAGGTGCTAATTGATGGGCCGATCACTCATTATTGAGTGACAGCCACCCGGAGTCGGCCCTGACTGGCATTCTCCTGGACGACTGTCACTGGGGCCTTAAAGCAGCTGTAACCTTGCTGAGGAGGCATCACACACACACATACACACACATACACACACACACACACATACACACCTCCGTAAATCAGGTGCAGTGACACTCGGCTGACGCGTATTGACCGTCTAATCTTTACAGAGGACTGCGGTACAGCGAAAGTATATGTTGGCTTTTTTTTCCCTTCAGTAAACATCTTCATCTCGCGTCTGTAGCGAGGGTCCGTCCAGCCTCCGGTACCGAGCACCCTGGTCCTGGCCCGCGTCCCGTCGAAGGAGCGTGGAACCGTGGCGCAGACCTAACCCAGACGCTTTCTCCTTTGTCCCGAAGTTAAATAAATTAAAAGCCTGAGTGGAGAGTCGATGAAGCCACTATGGGTCTGGCCTTCAGTTGTCCTTGGAGGACAGGATGAGGGAGTGGTGTGTGTGTGTGTGTGTGTGTGTGTGTGTGTGTGTGTGTGTGTGTGTGCGCGCGCGTGCGCAGGTGTCGCGCGTTCTGCCTTCCTTCCCGTGACAAGGGAGGGCTTGCCCTGCCTCTTGTACTGTAAAGACGGGCGCTTTAAATTGCTTCCGTCACCAGACCCTGAGTAATGAGTGTGATTCTAATCGCAGTTCCTGGGGCCGCTGGCATTAGTCTTCATCTGAGCAGGGCCCCTCCGCCACGACTGACAAGTAATGCGGAGAAGGTAGGGGCCTAATGAGAACACACACACACAGAGGGTTACTCCCCACCCAAGATGCAGAGGAAGGTATCAGTGAACAGAACAGTGATACGACCCCCTGCCCCCCTCTGCTCCCTTCCTCCTCTAGGGGTGGTTAGGCAAGCAGGAGCTGGAAAATGGCCGCAGACTGCTCGATGCGAGTGCGCAGCACGTCCGCGGGCAGAGCAGGGGTTTTCGGGGGCAGACGGGATGGTTGGGGAAGGCTGTTGGAGCCACACGTCGACGAACACCTTGTTAAGTAAAAGCGGACCGCAAACATCTCTCGGGTAACGATCCTTTGTGTGCAGGATCAATGGAGAAGCCACAGGATTCCATCGAGCTCCTGTTCCCTCGAATCCCTTTGTGTGCCGTTCTAATGGCACCCTCTTACACCACCAGAGCTGTGTATATACTGTAAGATTGGGAATGACTGCATTTGCAATGTTATTGGTGTGCGTCTCTGTACGGGCTGCGCATGCATACAAGGTCTGTGTTTGTGTATGTGCGCGTTTATTTGTGTGTGTGTGTGTGTGTGTGTGTGTGTAAATCCCACCCGGCCTGCTGTCACAGCCGTTCATATAGACACAGGGACCAAACTGGTAGTGTTGCTAAGAGTCCTCTGGCACCGGGTTAGCAGGGTCTAGATTGCTGTGGGGCCGTGAGAGGCTGCATACTGGAGCAGGTCATTCCTCTCTGTCTCTCCGTGTTTGCCTGTTTTAAACTCCCACCTCTCTCGCCCCCCTCATCCATCCTCTCATCCAGTCCCAGCCTCTGTCCATCCATCAATCCCAGCACTTTGTCAGGGCCCACTCTATCCCCGCGCCTGCAATCACAGAGGGAGGAGGAGGAGGAGGAGCGGTGGATGAGGGAGAAGTCGAGGAGAGAGGGAGAAGGTGAGGTGGGATGGAGAGAGAGAAGGAGGAGGAGGAGAAGGAGGAGGGGGGGGGAGGGGGGGGGGAGTGAGAGTGAGAGGTCCCCTCCCGCCTCCTCCCCGGGCCCCCGCCTCGGAGCGTTCGTCACTGGGGAGCTTTTCACCTCCCATCTGCGGCGGCCCTGATCTGCTGACAGAGGCCCTGACGCGCGTCGCCTTCTATTGCACAGGCAAGCAGAAACACTAATGCTGCTCCCCGCCCCACCTAGAGCCCTCACCTTACCTCAGACAGGCAGACAGCCCTGGCTGGCACGCAGGCAAGGCAGGCAGGGAGGGAGGCAGGGAGAGACAAGTGAGGCAGGCAGGCAGACTAGCAGGCAGGGAGAGACAGTGAGGCAGGGAGGCAAGGCAGCAAGGCCAGACACATAACAAAGAGGAGATAGAGCAGAGGGAGGGAGGGAGGGGGGGGGAGTGGGAACAAGAAAGGAGTGCAGCAGAAACCAAGCAGTAGAGAGGGCTGAAAGGGAGGGAGACAAAGAAAGTGAAATGTGAGGCATAACGAAAAAGTGAGGACGATTGAGAGCTACAGAGGAGACATTGGACGAGGGAGAGAGAGAGAGACAGAGAGAGAGAGAGTGCAAGAGAAAAAGGGGGTGGGTAGGGGAGTTAGCGAGACAGAGAGAGAGAGAGAGAGAGAGAGAGAGAGAGAGAGGGGGAGAGAGAGGGGGAGAGAGAGAGAGAGAGAGAGAGAGGGAGAGAAACAAGAATGTTTACTGGATCTTCTGAAACAATTGGTACTCTGGTCAGGCGGCAGCTCAATTTGTCTTTTCTTCCCCGCACATCAATAGAAATCACAGGGAGAAAATGTCTCCCTAATTAAGGCTTGATCAGTGACACGTCAGCAGTGGTTTGGAGGCAGAGGAGAGCGGAGTGGAGTGGAGTGGAAAGGAGCACAGCAGAGCAGGGCGGAGAGTAGAGTAGAATATAGTAGAGTAGAATATAGTAGCACCATATAGAGTAGGGAAAGGTAGTGTAGGGTTATGGTAGTGTATGGTTATAGTGGGGTAGAGTTAAAGGGGTCATTGATTGCAGAACCGGATTTAACTTGTCACAGTTGAATAACGACAGTTCCGTGGGTAAAATGGACATACAGTGAACCCCAAAGTCCACTGACACCTCTTTCCAATGCAAATTTCACAATTAAAAAATGTAGCTGTAAAACGGTAGATTTTGAAAAAGCCACCAAACTGACGGCTCCACCTTTTTTGGCTCTGGTCTGTACCACCTTTGTCACACCCGAAAATTTGCTGCGCACTGCTGTGTACTTCCACGGAATTACAAAGAAGAAAGTTTTTCAAGGATATTGAAAATGTACTACGGTCGTAAATGCAGTGTTCCAGCCTGTACAGGGAATACTGACACTTTTCAGAGTCTTCCCAAGGAACCAAACACTCGACGGGCTATGATGTTTGTCTATGAGAAGATCCCTGTGCAGTTCGACCCTCAATTACACATTTGCTCGAACCATTTCACTGAGGACAGTTTTGAAAACCTGGGACAATGTAAATCAGGATTTGCTATGAAGCTGTTGCTGAAAAGAGGTGCTGTTCCGACCTTATGTTCATCTCAGCCGTAAGCTGTAGTATGATGTTGTCGCTAACAGTTATTAGCAATGCTAACGTAACCTGCCTGTATCTAGCATTGGTAGAATGTGTGATGATTTAGTTTATTGGCAATGGGGCTAACGTTATTTCATGCTAACGTTGTTGTGTAGACACAATACATTTATTCGTACGTTTTTATTTCAAGCCTCCAACTTCATTGTTTCAGTGAGTGCTGTTGGACGTGTTGTGTCTTTGCTCCGCAGCTTCACTCGTTGTAAACCAACCAATCAGCGCGCAGCTCATCTATATATTCATGAGCATACCATAAAAGGTTTTTCTCTGGACAATTTCACAGGAAGCATCAGGGGGCATAGAACAGCACCCGGGCTGTTCTATAATTCGGAGACCTTAAGGAACAGTGTGAAATGACCAAAAAAAACAGTCAATGACCCCTTTAAGGTACAGAAGGATGAAGGTAGAGTAGGGTAAGATAGTGTAAGGTTAAGTTAAAGTAGGGTAAGGAAGTGTGAGGTTATGGTAAAG
>NC_085023.1:10902582-10930082 GCF_963692335.1 Osmerus eperlanus
CCATGAAGTAAGCCTCAGTGTTTTGATGCTGATGGTGTGAGGCCTCGCTTCAGGGATGGGGGGCTGGGGGGGGGGGGTGGCTGCGGGGTCAAGGTTGGCCTGAGAATGAGCCTTCTGACGAGGATATTTTCCGATATTGGGGAGGGGGGGAAAATGGAACCAGTTCCCGGACGGCTAGTTTTTTTTAGATTTCTCCAAGTGCTACTGTAGGCAAAATGCTAATGAGCAGGAGTTGATAAATGACTGGTAATATTTCCCAGACATGTTGCTTTCCTTTAGAAGTTCTCCAAACTGATGTAGCTTGAAGATAATAAGGCCTGCTCCGTCATTATATCAATTTTTGTTACCCAGATATTTCAGCCAACGTTAGTGGTGATGAGCAAGAGCAAACGAGCCAAGGGCAGAGCATGGCACCATTGATCAAACACTGTCATTTAAGCACGGTTAATTCCACACACACACACACAGGGACGGACACACACACACACACGCACAGTGCTGTCTTGTTTCCCCTTCCCTTTTCTTTCCCTCTCTCTCTTTCTCACTCTCTCTATCACACTCTTCCTCACTCTTCCTCCAAACACCTGACTGCATGCGTTCATGCGTGGCCCCGCTTGCACGTGGCCACGCATGAACGCCCCAGCAAGAGCATGCACCGGCACACCCATTACACACAGCCACAAACACACACAGGCACCCAAACAAAACATAATGGGGTGTGATCACATTACATTGCACATGCATACTTGCACTGAATAAAGACATTTTCACATTTCCCCCAAAATGGAAGCGAGGGATGTGTGTGTGTGCGTGGGAGGGGGGGGGGGTTCAAATGTCCTTCGTAAGCAGAATATCTTAATACTGATGCCTTCCCTTCATGCATTTATATCAAGTCAATAGTGGATACGGCTAATAAACCATAACAAGGCTAACGTTTTCTCACCCAGCCTTGGACTGGCGTGGAGAACGCCCTGCCCATCATCCTGATGGGTTTTGGCGTCTCGCATTAAGATGCGGAAGTCGGAATAACGTTGTTTTTTTTATGACATGGTACACACCGAGTTTCTTCTCCATTCCCGGTCTGATAAGCCCTCTGAAGTTGATCTTATCGTACAACAACTCGCCTCAACTCCTGACAGGACACAGCGATTCACTCAGGACCAAAACTGTAGTAAAAAACCCTTCTGGGGAGGGTGGGCCGACACCACGTCCACACTAAACTACGCAGCTTTTCCTAAACAGACCCCTTCTCTGTCTTCTGTTTTTTTTTGCAGTGAAAATATTGATGTTGCTGTGGACTTGGCTCTTGTGGCATATGCTCAGGGCGTCCAGATAGGGGATAAAGCAGACACCAGGAACTGTGCCTGACTTCTCCCCAGGCCAGAGAGCACAGAGCCCTGGCCCGTAAACCGCATCACCTGGTAGGGTCAAGGAGGCCGTCGGGTCAAATCTACTGCAGCCTGGGTATGCGAGAGGTGAGGGGAAAGGATCCTTTCGGAGGAGACACAAAGAAGACCCAAATCCTGGAGAAATAGTCAACGAGGGTTAAAGGGCGTTCAGAGTTCAGGAGGGGAGGGGGGGGGGGGCAGAAGGCACAAAAGATAACAACAAAGAACGTATACTACATCAAGGATCTCCCTCACCCAGGATATCCTCCAATTAGCAACGTTAAAGAGGGTGTGTGTGTGTGTGGTGGTGCTGCTGGGGGGGGGGGGGGGGGGGGGGGGGTTAAGACTGAAGAGGATGGGCTGGTCTCACCCCCTGCCTCTTATGTTCTTTGATCTGGCCACATAGAGGAACACTGCTGTTTATGTGTTTAGACTCAGTGAGGTCAATGTAGGCTGGATGCACACAAGACAAGCAGCCAAGGAGTAACGCAGGACTAAGGCCTGCTTTTGAAAAAGATTTTGAAGGACTAAAGTGCTTCTTAATCAAATGTGGAAACGATAAGGTCCAAAGAATGTTTATTAAATTAATGAATCGCAAAAGACAAACAGCTACACTAGAGGATTGATGTGCCCAAAATAAATATGCTCTTAATGCATGGGCACAGCTGAGAGGCAGGGGGAATCCAGTGAAATGGAGTTCCTGGCTCAATGCCTGCATTGGAAGGCCTGTTCATCCAGGCTAGTAAATACGGAGAATGTAACTCACAAACGCTACAGATTATTTTAGAAGCAGCAGCTAGATATATCATACCCATCAAACAAAGGATATGTTGAACAATGTTTTCCAAGAGACCATTTTCTACATGTAAGTACATAAAACAAATACTATCCACATACCAGCAATGGATATGGCATTGTAAAAAAAATAAACTGACAAACAGTAGTTCTTGTTGGTTGTGACCAAGTTAAAACAATTCTGGGACACTTGCAAAAAGACTGGCCTGCCATTTGCAACTAATTTACTTCCTGGTTTTTATGAGTGCAATTGATAATTCATCATCTCCTTTTTAATTAGGGAAGCCACTTAACAGGCAACGTATATCCCCAGCGAGAGGACACGGCAAAGGAAATATCCTTCCAGTGAGTTATTAAAAGAAATACATCAACAGACCACGAGCACAATGGGCAATTAACAAAGCCCCAGCAAGCAGTAAACCCTTCGTTAACAAACATTCTCGTACCACACTGCCATGGTTGCAAGCAAGGCCCAAATTCCACACCAGTCAGCCAGGCTTATTTAGTTAACATGAGTGGAAGTTGGAGGGGGGGGGGGGGGGGGGTGAGGGGGATCCTGGAGGCGAGTGTAAACACCATTCTCTGAGATCTCAAAGCTGTCACTGACGGGGGGGAGATCTCGCTCTCTGATTAGACCTGAAGCAACACTGGCTTAGCTGAACTAATATTTGGAGGAGTGAGATAAATCACCCGCACTCTGTTCTGCTGCACGTTCGTCAGGCCGTGTTGTGTGATGAAGAACGCGAGGCCTAGGTGCCTCTCTCTCTGTGTCTCTCTGTGTCTCTCTGTGTCTCTCTGTGTCTCTCTGTGTCTCTCTGTGTCTCTCTGTGTCTCTCTCTGTCTCTCTCTGTCTCTCTCTGTCTCTCTCTGTCTCTCTCTGTCTCTCTCTGTCTCTCTCTGTCTCTCTCTGTCTCTCTCGATCTCTCTCTCTCACACGTTACTCCATGCTGTGTGGCGACTGGCGTGAGCCCTGACTCACGGAGGCTCCTCTTATCTGTCGGCCGCACTGCCGTCCTCGTGTGTCTCAACCTCGAAAAAAACACCCCGCCGCTTTACCGTACCGCGTGATCGTAGCGTGCTATCCGTCAAGCTATTCTTGTGTTCAACAGCTTGGCCGGGTCAGTCTACAAAAGTAAAGTTTACGGCCGTGCCGTTGTAATGGAACACACCTTGGCTTGGGGGGTGGGGGGGGGGGGGAAGCAGCTATGAAAGGCCTCTCAACAAGTCTGCCAAGCTGCTGCGGAGCTTCAGTTGTATAACCATCTACTCTGGCAGGTAGTAAATCAGTCAACAGTAAACGGCATCCTTTATCAGATCATAAAATCCGCTTGTGGGCATTTAATTTTCCCCCTCTTGTTTAACAGGCTGCCTGGAGAAACGGCGGGGTGTTTTTTTTATAGAAGTGAGCGGAAAGGTACAGGAACAGTCAAGTGTGTAAACATGATGACGCTAGGCACATACATGAGAGTATGGATCAGCTTCTCTGCCTTTGAGCAGTAACACCAACATGGACACGGACTGTCCTTTCTGTGGGAATTTGAGTGAGTTTAACTCCTTGTTTGATGCAAGAAGTACATTTCAAAAAGTTTGTTTACCAACTGTTACTAAGTCTAAGTATTTGGGTACGCCTAAATAGACAGGCTGAGAAAAAAAGCTTCAAATTCCAACACGTTAAACTGTCAACATATTCCATTGATTAAGTTGACAATTTGTATTTGTATTATTGTCATATGAAATCCAAGAGAAAGCTGTATGTCGTACCCTGGTTTGGCCTTAAGGGGCAGTCCAGACACTTCACCCCAGACAGGGCCCCTAGTCTGGGTGAGTAGCCCATGAAGTGGGCCTCACCCGGGCCCTGTCACCCCCCCCCCCCCCCCACCCACCCCAACAACCTTTCCCTGACCCAGCCTGGCCTGTCAGAGCGGTAGCCCCTATAAACACTGGCCTCTCTGCTCTCTTCTTTTACAGTAGGTGGGGTCGGTAGTTCAAAAGCCAGGTTTTAACAGTTAAGGGCTGTGAACTTGTGACCTCCTCAAGTGGGTGGGTAGGGGGGGTTGGCGTAGAGGGAGGGTGGGGGGGGGGGGGGTCATCCCTCTCTTCAATGCAGAGTGGCTGGATTTACAGCTGCATGCTGACTGCATCGCCAGCACAGCAGAAAGAGCCTGATAGCATCTCCTTGGGGGAGAAACCACCCGACCCCTTTGTAGTCTCACTAACAGTCACCCCCCCCCGCACCATAAATCATGTTAATTACTTGACTGATGGAATAAATCTTTAAAAAGTCTGTCTGTGGCGGAGGGGGCCTTGGAACGGGAGGTTCTCGCACTGCGGTTCTGCTTGCTCCGCGTTATCAGTCATCCCACAGTCACTGTGTAATCTGCCCATTTGTTAGAGCTGGTGTTTTGTGAGAATGCGGACAGTCGGAGGGGACAACATATCCCTAACACTGGTATTTCTGAGTCATCCATCTTCCTCTGGGTGGTCTGTAGGGGCAGCGGTCGTAAAAGTCAGTAGATGACAGAAAGGAGACCGGCAGGTTGCTCTGTTAAGATGTAGATGGCAGGTTTTAGTTGTGTCCCAAGGAGTTTTCGAATGGTGTCAAGCAGGCAGAGTGAAACCTGTTTTTCTTGGACCGAAACTACATTGAATCAAGAAAATAACATTTTGAGAAGGATTTTCAAGCACGACATAGTGTCTGATTCATAAAATAAATCTGAAAAATCTGAAAGGACGACAGACAAATACATAGCTGACATTGCATCATATTTTCCCCCTTCACATTACAACAAACTGGAAAGTCCAACCATAGCAGCATGCCAAAGACTTGAAAGGTCATTCACGCACAATAACAATCCTTCCAAGAGTACACTCACAGCCTTGTGGGTAATTACAGTTCTTTCGCTGGAGTGTTTTGTGTTTCGCTTTGCTTGTTCTGTCTCAAAAGCTAACAACCTCTCATTATTCACGGTTTGAGTTGGGCCATTTGTTTTTTTTTTCTCTCTTTCGGTGGGGCAAATTACACATGAAAGTGACAGCTCTCAGAGACATGGAGGACCAGCCGCCACTAAGGCTTCCAGTAAGTGCAGTCTTAAATCAGAGGGCCGGCTGGCTGACTACAGGCCTGCGCCCTGTTGACTTTGTGGCAAAGGCAGCTGGGCCCACGTCCACAGATATACTCTACAGTACGGGACTATTAACACTGGCCTTCCACACTGACCACAAACCCTCTATGTTAAAACGTGATTATATTCGTCACATGCAGTATGGTCGTGTTTCTCCATGTAATGGTCTGTGTACGTGACACTGCATTGAACTGTGAAACAACATTGTGGCCAAAATAGGTCTAATTCTTCGAGTTGGCTGAACTATTTGTCTCTTGTCTCCTGAGTTTTTCCTCCGGCACCAGGGAGACTGACACAAGGACCTGGACCTCACCTCACACTACACTCACTCACACACACACAGAAAGACAGAGACCCTGGTCTACCTGGTGTGTTTGGGGAATGTTTCTCCTTCTGGTGGATTTATGGTGGCAAACAGAGGGTAATGAAACCCAGAGAGATATTTACCGTCAGTGTCAAAGCCTATTATCCTGCCTTGGAAAATGGGGTCAGCTGGAAATACTTGCTGAAAACTGGGTGTTGTCGACTTTGGAGGAGGGAGAAAAAAAAACAAAAAAGCTTTTGTGTCACCTAAAAAGAGTCGAGAGTTTTTCTAAACGGGAAGGTCAATATTCCTCCATCGCATATCAATCGAACCAGATCAAATAAATCTGTGTATGAGTACTTTTGTGTGAATCCTAGTTAGAAAATGCAAGCCTACGACGAGATTTACAACCTTCCAGGATATAGTGAGAGTTTGCGAGACGTTTAGGGACAGCTGCTATGACATGATGTCACCTGATGTTAGCGGTCAAGGCCAGCAAACTGCGCATCCATTAAGAACATTTCTACATCTGATAGGAGGATGACGCTTATACGAGACACATACCAATGCCCTGCATCAAATCTAATAACAGAAAGTCTATTGCAGTACATTTGCTTCATTGCTCGGGGGGGAGTTTAATGTGCCAACGGACATCAAAGCATTCTCGATGCCTTGTGCGGGCCTGTTATGTGCTGCATCTCCAAATACAAGGTGATACTGTGGTGGGGGGGGGGACAAATACACGATTGTGAGCTTGGTTGCCTTCGGAACAGCCGTGGAAACTCAGGTGTGACTGCTTCAAAGGCCGCAGGGTCGGTTTCCTTTCAATTAAACACGGAGCACAAGTTGAGAACAAAAAGCTGAAACTCACAGGTATCCTCTTAGTCATTTTACAGAGGGAGTAGGTGGAGAGCAGTTTTATACTGCAACGCCAGAGTTGTAGGCCTAGACTGGAAAGTAAATATTGTGTTGTGCATGTGACCATTCTCATTGGCTCAGCGGCCATTTTTTCCTTTCATCAGGTCTCCCCGCCCCTCATTCCCCTTGCCGCTACCTGCCCTAAAATTGTCACACGAAAGGATTATCATGATAATACAGGCCGGTATTGCAGTATTGATCGAGCCATTTACTTTGAATGCTCAACAAAAGAAACTGTCAATAAAATCCCCACGCCAACTTAAGTTCTCCGAATGGGCTTTGCTGCAGATAATTAACATGTTCTGAACATCATAAAAGCACAGCCAGCCCAACCTGCATCTGCATACGAGGCTGGGACTGCTGCGCTTGTTGGAAAGGGGAGCACGGCTGTGAGCTATTAAAACTACTGGAGCATCAACGCATTCCTCTTCCAATGCACACAACTCCGACGGAGTTTTCGGCGTTACAACTCAAACACACACACACACACCGTGTCTCCAGGCCTCTTCTCCCAGGCCATTACGGACAGAACTAAGAATGCCACCCCCGACTAATCGTGGATAATACACAATACTCAAGAGTTCAGCGTACACAGCGTTTGCAAGCGCTTGTGTAAAGGCCCATAGTTAATCATCTGTAGGGTCCCTCTGGGGATCGGTGCCGGAGGAACCAATAACAAGGGCTGCTCGCGCTCCGGAGCCGCAGCTAAACGTGTTCATCAGCGGACGGTTAGCAGGAAGAGATGGATCCAGGCTCTCCTCGGTGTCCCCATTAGAGCGGCACGTGGGGGGGGGGGGGGACTACGGATGTTGATTTTGATTTTATGCAAGACGGAGAATAGAGGGGGGAAGAAAACGGCGTCCACAGGGCCTCTAGAGCGTCTGGAGCCCACGCGACCCTGAGGTTGCTCTGGAGTCAAACAAATCACGGCGGAAGACATGCTCCAGGAATATTGAAGAACAGCTCTATTTAGAAGTTGTATCATTAATTCTCCCCCATCATACTGTCCTTTGGGGGAGATGGGGGGGGGGGTCCTTATTTAAATAGATCACGGTGAATGATCCATTACCTATCACAGGATCCCCATTCATCTCAAATACATATTTCCAATGGTGGATGTCTTCCACTTTCCAACGCATCAACGTTATTTATGGCTTGGCATTATAAAAGTAAGTTGTATAATTTATGACGTTCAATTAATGCAGAACATTCAGTGTGCTGTCGGTTTTCCAAAGATTCACAGTAAGATAGCCACATGCCCAAACTACAGAGCAACCCCATTTATGCGGCACAGGCAAACCTCTAGCTTGATTTATGACGGTAAATTAAAAAGGATGAAAAATTTATGACGGCAATTTGCGGGCGGCCCTAAAAACTATTACAGAACTTTGAAGTAGTGCCTCGTTCTTTTGTCTAAGTGACGCAAGATGATCTAATGTTATGAAAATATCATAACTCCCACGTCTGAATATAAATGACAGAGATTAGAATCGACTAATAGTCCTTACAGTCTATCAAACGCGGTAGGGTAATTTATTGATAACGCTCGCGAACAGTTGTTTTTAATGTTCGACACTTCACCAGGGCTGATACACGCTCGCTAAGTGCACATTCAAGCCCTCTTTTGCATGAAACTGTAGCCCCCCCACTGGCATCTGACTGGATGCCAGGCCGTGATTGAATGAAAGCCCATCCTTGACTGACAAATGATATATTAAGCTTTCAGTCAGCAGGGGGCTGGGGGATGGAGAAGTCAGGCATGTCAGTTACCTGCTACAGCAGAAAACTCCACTTGTCAATCTGACATTCGCGGGGCTAAACAAGATCTGAAATGTTAAAAGCCCGGCGCATTGTCGTTTTTCCACTTCCCTCTGTGTCCCAGGCACTTAGACAGATCAGCCATGTGACGGGTATGAATCAGTGTCGGCCGTGAATGCCAGAGGATCACATCCATAAGTGAGATACCATTTGTTAGCCCCTCTGGGTGTGCTCCTCTGGTTTCACACGTGGGGCTATATATGAGAGAACCTCCGAATGTTAAAAGATGTCCAAAATATACAGGCAAGGATGGAGCCGTCACAGAGACGTGCGTGGCGGCATCTCGTGACGAGGAGATACAGCTAAATACGTTTGTGGCTGGGGTTCATGTTTTTATGTGGATGAGCTTTGCAAGGACACGTTTATTTGGATATCCCATAGCCTGTCCATGTGTGAGCCATTAATAAAGATGTGTTCTGCGTGCATGTGTGTGGGTGTGTGTGTGTGTGTCAGTGGCCCTCTCCTTGACTGCGGCGGTGTTGATTATGGATGATTAATGGTTTAAAGGGACAGAGAGAGAAAGGTCATCTCCTGGGTTGGAGCCGGAGCAGCTACATGGGGAGTAATTAAGACACTTGTGTAAGCATGATTAATATGCGTACGCCTCTGCTGTGGATAAACAAGGTGCGGCCAGATGGCCCGGACACGTACACCAAACGCCTTGCTGTGGTGCAAAGTTGACTATTTGGACAAGGCACGAGTGGATTTCGCATTTTTCCACGCCGATAAATGACAGATGACGTACCTGTTTTGAAGAGGTGAAGGGGTCAAGGAGTTGCGCAGGGGGGGGGGGGGGGGGGGTCAGTGGAATATAGGGGAAGGAAACAAAAGAGTACATAAGAATAGGCACAAAAGGACAACATGGTATAAATCCATCAATTATATATACACAAATATATTTATATACACTTACATGTCTACAAAAAATAAATACAAACAAATGAAACATTTCTGTAAATACAATGTACCGCATGCAGTCAAAGACGCGAAACTGTATGATGATGTTGCGATCTACGAAAGGCATTTACAGATTTAGAGATCAGCCCACCCCTCAGGTGATATATGGACTAATAAAATCAATGCCCAACTTCACTGGTGTCAGATCCGACACAACCTCCCCCATCAGCACATAACTGGCCCCGGCTCCTGTTTTTCCACAGCTCCATATCTTATAGGTTCGGACAGTTAGCTAACACTTCAGATTTGACTAAGGTTACACCAGGTTATTCCACAGTTATGAAAGCCCTTTGGAGGCAATAATGATATTTAACAGCTTCGTTGAGATCTTGCACAAGAAAGTGTCCAAAAAAGTTTGAGGGGAAAAATAGAGTTCCTTATTGTCTTTTTCGTGCAGGTAAATGTACACCAGACTTATAGTCTAAGTCAAAGATATCAGGTCACCATGTTTGATTTAATATGGCCCCCCAAGTTCTCAAACCCTCCCATCCTGTTCTCTATGTGGTCTCCTGTGTCATGTGAGGTTTGGCCGAGGGATTATCTTCACCATGCAGATAGGAGAGCCTGGGAGACAGGTGTCAAAACGCTCCAGTAAGCAAAGCTAACCTCTTCTTTCTGCCCCTGTTGTTCCATTTGCCATCCACGTCTAATTCACAAGTCCCCCCATCCTGCAGGACACACAATTACCAGGCTGGTTTCCAAAGCTTTCCCTGCCGTCAATGGCTCGTCCATCTCTTTAGAGGGCTGTGAAGTGGGCTAACGAGAGCCAGAGGGATGGAGGTAGAGGCTGAGGAGCACTGAGACGAGGGGGACCCGGTCGGCGGAGCTCGGTGGTGGAGCATTAGACGGCAGATCGAGACGACGCACGTCGCTGAGGATAAGAGCGCCTGCTAAACGAATACGTCGCGTTGCGGACGGTGGATCCGATGTCGGTTGGGTGCCGCGTCTCGTCGGTTCAGAGGTCACCGAAAGACCGTAGCGCGACTTTTCGAGGAACTTATCAGACGTCTGAGACACCGAAGTTTATGTGTGGCCGAAAACAGGTTTCGAATTTGAAAAGAAAACAAGCTAAAAGCCTATGCCTTTCAAGAAGGGCTTTCTTGAAGCTGGTTTTCATGTCTCTTTGCGTACATCTATTTACTGATGCTCCGAGGACACTCCAACTAATGGCTGCATTAATGATATGATGGCTCACAAGGGGTTCTCGGCAGTGTCTCGAACCTACTAATTACTGACCGAGGAGTCACTCATGAAACCTGTGAAAGTCCTTGGTGAAGGGCTGGGGCTCTGTCGCTGGTACAGACGTCAGTGCGAAAGGGAACTGCAGACACAGAGGAGAGTTGGGAGCCAGGAGGAGAGGAGTGCTGACATTGCCGCAATGTGACAGCGTGCAGCTGGGCTGGGACGGGAGGGGGACTTCCAGTCTTGTCCCTGCTATTCCAACTTCCTCCAATCCCCGTCCGATCATTTGTTTTCCCCCCAACCTACTCTATACCAAATTACAACATAAGATCCGCTGCTTTACTTTGTATTTCCCGTCCGACCAGCGACGAAAGTATTCGTCGAGCCATGATGCTGCCTGGCATATTCATCCACACACTGAGAGCAGCACAGAGCCTATCCGTTTGAGCTGCTAATTGTCACGAGCCAGAAGTTCAGGTGCTCGTCTCCTCCTGGTTGCTGGTGGGACAGAAGGCCTTGCATCAGCATCTGCTCACAATAATTGTGAGTGAGTTTGGACATCGGGCCCGTGTTTGCCCGGCATCACCCGTCAACCAAGCGCGGGGCGAGCCGTTTTGACAGTCACCAAGCAGCCATCGCTAGCTCTGGCTTTACAACGGGCCTGTGGGATGAGATGGCGCCGTAGTAAGACACGGGGATGGATTCCATATGGCCACGAATCGCAGCCTTCAAAAAAAAACGGAAAAGGCAAGAAACCATGAAGACAGGACTCATGACAGTGCCAAGCAGGACAAGCTGCAACGGGGGGATGCAAGCCAACTGCAGCCAGGTTGCAAACCATTAGTTAATATGCAGGCTGGGGTGTGTGTGTGTGTGTGTGTGTGTGTGGGGGGGGGGGGGGGTGGTCTGACAGGTGTTTTACTTAAGAACCACGGTCTACAGCGAAGGGTTTGTACTCTGTCCCAGATGGTAACTAAAGAGCGAACCCCATTATGCAACTCTTATGTTTGATTCTCTTATTGACCTACAGTGCCCTCTTGGAGCATCAAATTTCACTTTCCAGAGGCACATGTCTGAAATTTTTTTAAAACTCATTCATCATGAGTGGCCCAGCTGCTCAGGAACAGTTTGGACAATTGTCTGAAAAGCCTTACTCCGGAGTAATACTGAAAGCAGGACTTAACACTTCCTCACACAAAGTGCACACAGACCATTTCCTGTTGGAAACCGACATCTCCCTTTCCCGTCCAAGTTTGTTAAACTGTCCTCATTTCAATTGAATTGCTATAGAAAAATGATAATCCACCTGTCAAAGATGACAGGACGTTGGAAAACTTGAAAAAAGGATTGTTTACTGTAGGGTCTATGAAAATCCAGCCAGGCCATTTACTGCCAACTAAAATCATTACAGAATGACAGTTTACTTTTAAATTGCACTAAATCGCCACAGCCTTTCACACCACCATCCCGCAATCAATTTCCAGGAAAAGGCTACATAGATGTGCGTGAAGAAAATGATATATTGAATCTGTTTTTCCCCACAGAGGTTGTTTCTTCTCATGCTCAGATACATGTGTATACAAGATTATAAATGTGTCCATTCACTAGGCTCAGAGGTGTAGGTTTCCTTGTAATTTCACTGAAGCGGATGTACATGACATTGGAAATATCATTTGATTTATGGGGCCATTCCAAGCCATTTCCATAAGTAACCAACCCTAAAAGAGAAACAGAAGAGCCTTTACTTAGAGATTAATGCCGTCTTTAACTAACATGTTCTTTGGTGTCATCAAAGGTATCAAGACGTGGGTAAAAAAAGATTAAATATCGAACTTAACTCAAAAGTCAAGTAAAGGACGTACATCTCTTCTTATGTCACTGAAGCCTAAATTCCCGAGTACAAAAAGAGGACAGTACCGCAACAGTAAACTGTAAAAATATGTATTTTTCTTGGGGTTTTTATTGCATGGGTAACCTCAAGGATGGTAGTTCACCAGTGTTGGAGGCAATTGGTTTTGTTCGCGCTCAGGGCCTCCACACCAGCAGTCCACTGACAAAAGCGGAGGGGGATTGCTTTGATCTCTGTGCCTCACTAAATCAACACCAGACAAAGTTCATCCAAAGGTTGGCCAAGTCATCTGATCGTCACATTCCAAAACTAAGCATTTCACGACAGCCATTCACCGGAGCAGGTTAAATGTCACTAAAAGTTCAGGCATGACGAGGGACAAGCCGAACATGGCCCAAACACAGAGAGACAGAATGAAAATAAATGTTAAGTCCAAGGCAAATAGAGGGGACTGCAATGCGGTTTGGTCCCATGTACTTAGCGGATGATTTAGAGCTGCAAAACATGTGGCGCTTAAGCCACATATACCTTGAAGGAACCAGACCCTATTAGACAACGACATTGTCAAGTTTGGTTTCTTCTGCTGCCTTGCCTTAAAAGTAAAAGACCAAGCTGCACTTAATCAAGCAAACACCACCACCATCGCACATCTTCACCCACTCTAAAGTGTAACCGTGACAGAGAGGTAGGCCATGTACTGGTCACACACACACACTCACACAACATGAGACACAAGTTTCTCTGTAGCAGCCATTTAAACAGGGTCGCCCGAGATCACATGATCCCTAGACTATCATATCACAGCTGTGCAAAGAAGTTGGGGGGGGGAAATATGCGTAGGAAATAAATCCAATTAATGTTGTATATCAATCTGCTCCCTCTGTCACAGCATATTCCTCTGGCTCCATTACCGAGCGGGCAGCGCCCAGGCAGGCCCCATGTACCACGGTAATTACACCTCTTCCTCTGACAACCTGCATGATTGTTTTCCTAGCAGTCTATTACTTCGTTAGTACTTCCTGACGAAACGCTATTTTTAAACTGTCAGTCCGGCCCGACTCATCTTCCGATCTAAACTCGTCTGTTTATCATAACAATCATTAATAACTGTCACTTTCGGGCGCTCCTATAACAAACTCATGGGCTCATTACCATGAAGCGGCATTTGTTCCCGTGTGGTGGCCTGGTAGCTCGCTCCCCCCCCCCCCCTCCCACCCACCCCCTCATCTTACTTCCAACCCAGCACCAGCACAGCACCAGCACCCCCCACAACAGGGCCAAGCCAATTACGTTGGCGAAATGGAATCGCATTAATCAAAACTTAACAAGGTGGCAAATTTAAAGGTATCAGATTGCAAAAGACAGCATAACTAATATGTCACTGTCGGGGTGGGGGGTGGGGGGTTACAGTGTAGGTATGCAGCAAGCTGGGACTGCAGAGATCTCCTAAACTAGAGGACCTGTATGAAATCTGACGTTTCATGTGATCTGACAACTATCAAAGACGGGGGTTGGGGGGGGGGGGGGGGGCTCTGCCTCTGGTGACTCCTCCCTGCACTGGGCAGGGCGGAGGACAGAGAGGGGGGAGGAGCGGAAGGAGAGAGAGAGAAGGACGAGAGTGGGACGGATAATGGAGAGCAGCAAAGAGAGAGGTGAAGGGGGGGCGGAGCACATGGGAAGGGGCGAGACAGGGGCCGAGAAAGTGTGAGGAGGGGGTGGAATCAAAAGAGAGGGGGGGGGGGTGAGGGAAGGGGAGAGAGAAACACTGGCGAGAGGGATGAGCAGGAGGGAGGGAAGGATGGAAGGAAAAGGAGGGAGGACAAATCCAAAAGCAGGAGGGAGGGCCGGGTCAGCACGGGGAGAGGGGGGGGGGGGGAAGAAGGGGGAGGAGGAAGCGCCTAGCGTGTCTCTCAGAGCGCCAGCAGGCGGCACTTCATCATGTCTCCCTTCACAGAGACGTTTTCTTTTACACTTGAAATGATGACGCTCATCAATCACCGGCTGGCAGCTGCATCAAGCCAGCTGCAAACATGCGAAGGCCAGCAGTGTGAAAGCTGCTGACGCCACCCGTCGCTGCCTACAGGAGGAATCAGTCAGCCCCCGGCCCACACCAGCCATCTATCTGGCCCTCGCTCCTCCCACCGCAAACCATCGAAATAAATACCATCCATTCCTCGGGACGACTTAGCCCGGCTGCATGCATGTGCAGTATGCCGTCGGTGAATTGTAGTCCGTGCCTGAAGGTCTGGCATACTTCAAAACTACAAGTCAAATAATGAGTCAAATAACGAGTCAAATCGTGCGCCAGTCAAATTGTAACGTCATCATAAAAAATACAAATAAAACATGCCAATGTTGAAGGGAAATATTCAATCCAGTATTTATCCGTCCAAGTGGAACTTTGCATACAGATACAACAGATGTCAAGGCTTATATTAGAATATGAATGCATGAGGAACTATTGTTGAAGATTGTGTGCACACATACTTGCAGCCCAGTCTATTGGTTGTACAGTAAGGTGCCTGACAGACTGGAAATAGTTTATTTTTATTTATTTTTTACAACCAGGCTCAGAATCTCAGTATGCAGGCCTCGGTGTTCTCTGAACCTAGACTGGAAGACCTTAAAACGAGCGTCGAAACACACACCCGACGCTTAGAGAAGCAATGGGGCTCTACTGCACCCCTAAACATAGCAGAAACAACAGTGGTCGCATACTTTACAACACGTACAACAGCATTTCACAAAGTCTGTTCTATATCCGTTCTGGGTCTTCCCCACATATGCACTATATGTTTTCCCCCCAAAACCAAGAAGCGACTCAATCTCATTCGTGATCCCATTCTCCTCCGTGTCAAAGCCGTCTTTCACAAAAAGACACCAAAAGTCGGCCCAGAGTGCCAGAGGTTATCCCCACACAGCGAACCCTCGCTTCTGTTCATGGTCTACTCCCCTCACGGCATCCTTCTCTCCATCACCTCCTCCCGTTATGTTAGTGGCTGCTCATTTCTAACCCAGGCATGGGGTGAATGGGGGGGGGGAGAAGAGGGGCCCCTAAACCGAAACAGAACGGAGAAGAGCCGAAAACAAGCAGATGGATGTGAATTCAAAGTTTACTGATCTCTAGCAGAAGTTATGGAGGGTTATCTTTGGCTGTATATCTAGGAGCTCTGCCGCCCCGCTCCCCTGGTGATGAAGGATTAAGCAGCACAGCTGTCTCTTCCCCGAATGATGCAGTGCAGTGCTCCCCGACACGACAGCATCACTTAATCTTAATGTCCGCTCCTCCAGTGCAGACGCACAGGACAAAGCCAATCAGGATCACATGCCACGGGGATGGACCCCGCTGCCTGGCCCGGGAGTCTCTCACCCTCACAGGCCGATTAATCAACTTCAGACAGCCAGTCCAATCCCAACCACAGTTCCCCCTGCTCTGCTCTCTCTCTCTCCCTGTCCCTCTCTCTCTCCGTTTCCTCTGCTTCGCCTCTCTTTCTCCGTCTCTCTGCTTTGAGATGCCTGGAACAGGGGAGGGCTGGCGTGCAGAAGAACACTGATCCGATTGAAGCCCGTGTCATGCAGGACTTTGGCTTGCACTGATAGCGTAGGGAAAGTCCTAAATGAAAACGGAGGGGGGGGGAGGGGGGGGGGAGAGCAGCAGTAGGAGAAATCGAGATTTGGTGAGCGTCTCCGCCATATTTCCATCAAAAGGTTACTTGTGTGTGTGTTTGAGGTCCGACAAGGCCAGGAACATGCAACGTGGGGAGCCGGGCTTTGGGAGTGATTTCTGGCTCTCGTTTACACGAGCGACTCTCAGGGAGGTCCTCTACCCGGATTTCAGTTCAATATGATGCATCGCAGGCTATTAAAGGAGACAACGCAGCCCCCTCGCATCGCGTCTTAACCTCTCTTGGCAGATTATCCCTAAACAACCTGGACTACGATCACAGGATGTGTCTTCATGCGGTGTGTGTGTGTGTGTGTGTGTGTGTGGAAGAGAAACATTACTCAGACGAGCATACTGAGAGACACGGCTTCAAAACACACTCGTGGCATTTAAACCCCCACACAATTATCCGTCGAGCTTGAAGACCGATATGGAAATGATATCCACGTGGATGGAACTCGGCAACGCAGCCTTATCAGCCATATGTGAGCTCATACCGTCCTTTGGAGACCAGATATTGCTCAGATGGCGACATATTAGTTCCATAAGTTACGCACCCTTGCAGTGAGTCCTATCACACGGGCGTCGTAGAAGTTTCTCCTTCAATGACGGAGGGTCTTGCTGCTTTATGTGCAGGAATGGTGTATGCTACATTAACATGTGTAAGGCTCTCTGGCGGCCCATACGCACGAACAGCGTGATTTAGGAAAGGTAATTTTAAGCAATAAGCGTCCAGGGGTGGTTGTGAGAGCACCACTGCACTACCAGCAGTCCATAAGCTCTTGAATATGCTATAAAACAACTTCATTATATCCTTTATCTACACAAAACTGCATCTTCAATTGAGATGAAAAGGAAAAATCTATAGCGTGTCTGGGTGTGGTAAGTGCCACATCATTCACGATGCAGCCATTTAAATCCCCCGTGTAAAAGACATAAAGGCTAGTATTTACATTATCGTGTCTTTAGTCTATGCACTTATGGATATTTTGTTGGAGAATACAATAACACAGAGTCTAAACTTGACGGATGGGCCATAACCACAGATGTAGTGCGTTCAGTAAGCCTGCGCCTACTCGTACTTTATCAGACAAGTTGTATTGATTCATGGCCATAAATGACAGTTTTCCATCATATTTGACATCTACTATGTAACATAACTGGTATGACAAAACTATTTCCATCGGTCAAATACGCGGTTTCACCATAATCCTGGTAATCAACAAGATCTGGGTTTTATTTGAATTTCTGTCATTTCCAATCTTTTCCTGGTATAGCGTCCTAATCTAATAAGTTAGCCAGGATATACGATATCCACTGAGGTGCAGCGGTCATTTACACATAGTTAAGTTGTTTCTGCCACGGTAATTGCAGTTGGCAACAATACGGTTACTGTGAGAGCGGTAGAGATGGAGAGGGATTGGGCGCTGTTGGAGTTGGGGCCAGGCTGGTCTGGGCCAGACTGGGCTCCCAGGATCAGACCAGGTTTGGCCCACGGTGAGCTGACTCCTGGCAGAACACAGCTTTGAGTGCTACCAAGGAGAACCTTGACCTCTACAACTTCTTCCACAGAACCCTTGGAGTCCTGGAGGGGTGGGGTTGGGGGGGGAGGGGGGGGGACTGTTGAAACAAACAACACGACTTGGAAAATGTAATCTTAACTATGGTTGATTTTTATGCCAGATAGGGGCTGAGCCAGTTTTTCTGGACAGTATTACATTTTTATGAATAGAGGGGCTTATTTGAGGATTGAAAATAAGGGTTGACATGGCAATGGGAGCGAGGATGTGGTGGCTGCTTCCATCAGCAGGATGTAATGATGTCCTGGACAGCGTCCCAAGACCAAGAGAAGAGATCCTGCCAATGCTTGGTCCCAAAGCGTAGAACATGGACACATAAAAAAAAAAAAATGAAACAAAAGGCGCTCTGCTATTAAAACACAGGCTCGCACTCCCGTCGTTTTCGTCTTGAACGCTCACTTTCTCATTTCTGTGTCGAGAGCCTGCATCGTCCCCCGGCAACCTCCCAAAAAAGCCACATGTCCCCCATGTCATCACTATGTTGTTATTCTTCATTTGGGTTTTCAGTTGGCTCTGATCAAGGTGTTTGAAACAAACCAGAGCCCCCCCTCCCAAAGCCATCTGTGGTGGCTGATGAAATATGTTCTGCTTCAGTCCGGTTCCTAGTCAAGTCCATATCATAAAAGGATCAACATAATTGCCAATTACCACAAGCTAATTTGGCAGTAAAACATGGAGAAGGCCAAGAGTACAGAGGCAGCAGAGAGGACATTAAGTCAATGCAGCTGGCAGTGTCAGGCCACACACACACACACACACACACACAAACACACACACCAAGGCATATGGAGTATCCACATTAAAAGAAGAGGGCAGCGTTCAGAATACATATTTCCACTCCGGGGGTAACCTTGAGCTAGTCATGCGCTTGGACCACAGTCCCCCCCCCCCCTCCCAAATAAATAAATAGAAGACAGCAGCCGAAACAGGAGCACAAAAACCATCCTGACCGCATTCTACATGTTCAACACAGAGACACAGTTTGAGACAATGAAAAACACACATCAAAGTGCGACTGCATCGTCCCTGAACTCCACCAAGAGGAACGCAATCAGCTTTGGTGGTGGTAATGAGGTGCTGATGGAGACAGGAACCTGAGCCCGAACTTCATTAGAGCGTCTCCCATTCCCCTCACCGACCCGCACCTCCCAGGGAAGCCGCTAATACAGACATCATCTCCCAGCCCACGCTCCTAATAAAGGCCTGTCACAGCCGTAACATTATTAATTAACGGTTCTCCGAGGTGAAATTCAATCAATTCCGGGCCCTCTGATAGCATTTTAACAGGTTATGCAAATCAAATATGAGTGAGCGAGTGCTCCGCTCGCTCTCATTACCGTGACATTAGAGCTTCCAGGGCTCTGATAGCATCAGGTGAGGGGAGGGGGTCTTAATGCTCATTTAATTAGAACGGGACATATGGCTTAAGGAGCAGAGGCGAGTGACAGTGGCTGCCATGACTCACCTGGGGGGACGAAGACAGGGATGAGAACAGACTATGAGATCATGGCTGGGTCCTGGGATTAATGAGAGGAGGCCTAAAGTGTGTGTGTGTGTGTGTGTGTGTGGGGGGGGGGATTTGAGAGGAATCTATGTCATGTCATGTCAAGTCACACGCCCATAGTAGAACAGTGACTCGTAAGACAGTAAACGATATCTGTCTTACCCTCAAAAACCTGAGAATATTTTATTTTATCAGCCAGAGGAGGTCGTTTTAGACTATTTGACTTATGGTATTCATATATTTTATAACTATTTGTTCAAACAATTCAATAGTAAAGGGCAAACATTTATGTGGGTCAACCAGGAAATGTCCTCATGCCTCAATGACAAAGGCCCATCTTTAACCATCGCCCCCTAGACTTCGTACATCACTGTAAATGTGCACTCACATGAGAGCCTTGTGTGTGGATGCCTAATGGCTCCCAAATCTCTCCTGGAGACCCTATGCATTTTTGATGTCGTCGTAAAAAAGAAAATGGCAGCGGCAACCGCGGTACTGCGGTGGATGCTAATTGATCCGGCCCCTAATGTGTGCGAAACGAGGGCGTGGCGAGCGATGCCACGAGAGCTGCTGGCCTTTTGGCTGTCATGGCAGTGCCGGCTCCCAACCTCTCCTCCATCCTCACCCCCAACGCTCCCATGTTCATCACCACCACGCCCGGTTTATTGAAATCGCTGATATCAGCATGATGAATGTAGGTTCTAGGAAGTTGTTGTAGCAACATTTGTGGTGCAGGGGTGGGGGGTGGGGGGGGAGCGTAGGGGCTTCTATATTTCAGATCAATTCCCCAGCTCCCATGGGGGCCTAGAGAAAATTGTGGTATCGGGGAAAAAATAAAAAAACCCAGAAGCGCCCTGATAGATTGTGTGCTTGGTTATTCTGCGACGGAGACAAACAGTTTAATCCGGCGCAAATCGCCTGGCGCAGTGTGAGATTGTTTTATACAGAGATGTAAATTGTGTTGTCAAAATCAGTCATCTTCTAGGTGGTGGGCTTAACACCAGCCACTTTGGAGGTGGAAAGACAAACGCTTATCTCGCGGACCCTGGGGACAGGGACGGGTGTCTTGTAGCATCTTACACTCGGCTCTCCACGGCGACCGAAACACACTCAAATGAACGTAAACGCAAATACCTGCTGAACAAGGTGTACAGGATTAATCAAAGCTGACGCCGTGAAGTATATTGTGCATAGCTATTGTCCATTCTCGAATGTTTTCTTATCAGTCCTTAAAAGAACGACGGCTGGTGCTGCATGCTAGATAAACAATATCCCTCCCCTAATAGGATGTATTGCATAAACTGCTGCAGAAGCTTTAAGTTAAGAGGTGAAAGCTGAACAATGAAAAACCCCAGAAAATTGGTTTTTCTTTCTATGTGGATTATCAATTGAAATGAGTCGGGGCCGAGAACACTTCTATCTAACCCATTATAAAAGAACAGGGAGGCAAATGAAATATCCATGCTGTTTTCTCCGAGCCACAGACAGCCCACTAAATCAATGCAGGTCAAAATGGGTTTGATAAAGTTGTCTGTCTTCATAATAAGTCTGTTATATACCACTGAGCAAACATTAAACATTTATAGGGAAAAAACTGAGTGTGTGTGTGTGTGAGAGAGAGAGTGAGAGAGGAGAGAGAAGGAAGGGGGAAAAGAGTGTGTGTTTGTGTGTGCGCGTGTGTTTGGAGTGAGTAAGACTAAACTGATGGGGCCTTAGTATGAATGCTAGGCTGAGTTTGGAGACTGGTGGAGTGGGAGTGGAGTGGGAGCCAGTGGCCATACATCTCTATTAAAGGTGATGGTCACCACAGGGTCCAGCTGTTTATTTTCATTAAGCCCACACAACAGAGGCAGTCCCAGCACGACCAATCCCAGCCCAGTACAGTCCAGCCCACTCTCGGTCCAGTCTAGTCCGGTTCAGGGCAGACACGTGTGGTTTTGTCAATAGGCATTCGAAACAAACACTCTGGGAGAAGCCTCCTGTTAAAAAAAATACAAACAAACTCTCAAAAGCATGGGCCAGAGTATCAGAGCAAATCCATACTGAAGACCTTAACGCCACCAAATATTTCCCCCAATATTTTCCTCTCTCCAGCCCCCTGTGCAGACGCCCTCACTCCCTTGCCTAACATACAGTTTCTCCGTAGCCATGGCAGTCCCTGCTGCGGTGCTGACAGTGAGGAGGAGAGCCGACTGGTCCTCTCTAGGTGTGGGATATGAGAGGAGAGGCTGCCTTCTGATAGGCCTGCCCAGACGCGGCTGCAGTGAGAGAAGCTAATGGCTATGATTAATGACTAAGGGCCAGAGGAGAGCCGGGACACAGACGCTACATATATCATCTTCTCCCATCAGTCTGTACACCTCCCAGGACCCTCTCTGCAGAAAGAGGTGGTGGGGGGGGGGGAGGCAGGGAGAGAGAGACAGGGGCGGGGGGAGGGATCTTATCTACTTCCAGTCCTTTACACGCAGGAATTGCTTCTCCTTCTTCTTGAGAAAAAAAAAAAAAAAACTAGTGACAAAGAGGTGATAAGGTGAACAAGAAAATGGCGTGTAAAATAACTGTGAGATATTCTGGAAGAGAGAAGAGAGGTAGACAGAGGAAAGGCAAGGAGAGAAAATGGGGAGGGGGGGGGGGGGGAAGCGTCTGTGATCGTTCGTGATTTCGAGCAACTTGACTCTTCGCATGCTGAAGCCACATTTCCAAGGTCTTATCTGCCATATGGCTCCCCCTGTTTAGATGATTTATTAGGTGAGGAAAAGCTCACTGATAAATTTCAGTGCGTTTCCCTGCAATAGGCAACCCGCGGTGTCAATAACAAAACTCAGGCCTCTTTAATGAAAACTTTTAGTACCGAAGGGGTAACCATTTATTTATGAGTCACTATAATATTACGTTGGCCCCAAAAATATATCTCCCCTTCTCACGCACCCTGCAACAAAAAAAAAAGAAAAGAAAGGAAGGCCAGAATGGGAGCGCTGGGGAGAGCAGATCATATCCATATGTCAGCAGCAGCAACACAGCACCCTCCCTTTAACACGGCGCTAGTGGATTTCTGCTTAATTGAAGCATTCAGCTGTTTACAACTCACACAAAACACAGCACGGGTTTATTTACGACCAATTAAAGGGAGTGTTTTGAGTGAAACAGGCCCATTATGGATTCCATGCCTTTTGATTGTAATTAGTAGGTTTGTTCAGGTTTTCTGGGTCTACATGCTTTATTTACTGGGGGAGGGAGGAGGGGGGGCTGAAAATTGCTGTCGTATTAAACAGCAGATGCTGGTAACAGAATGAGGAGGGAAAAAAACGGAGTGAGAAAATAAAACAGTCAAAAACACAATCCTACCACATTATATCGTTCACTTTTTCCAATCGTTTTACGCGGATAATTGCTGGTAGGATACAGAATTCTATGAATTGCTAACTGACGACTTTTCGATCGACATCAAACAAACATCACACACCCTGGTTTCAAGGACGCATTGCATCTCTTCTAATATTCTTTTTACAAATACCTCTCATTGTGTCTTTCCACATGATTAAAATGTTACTAAGGCATTATATGAAACAGTTTGCATAACATTTGCAAAGAGACTGTGAGCCATCAAGTCGTTTGCAGCTGAATGGGACCTGAGAACAACAGTTTAAGGGAGTCTGCATTTGCAAACTAAAGCTCGGTCTTTGAAGTACAAACATTTCATGTTTAACAAGGAAAAGCCATGTTGAGGTCAAGAGAGACAAAGGGTTTGCTTCAAAGAAATCACATCAAGGCGATTCTAGATCCAGCTATTTCCAGTACACGATAGAAAAGCGACCTCCAGGCGCCCTTTGAAGACACAGCATCACCTTCACTTATTTCACTCACAGAACGCACTAAAATGTCACTTTCGCCAATTGTGAGAACACAAGTAAAAAAAAAAACGAGACAGAAACCTCCATTTGACGTGAATGTTGAGAGGCGGCAGTGTCTGTCACATCCAGAATGAGGGGAGAAACCAAGCGTCTGGTTCTTCTTCTTAACTTACTGTATTTGTAGTGCCTGTGTGTCACAATTAGTTTTGCAGCAGGAGCCAGAATTGTCATTTTTCAAACCATTTCCCAGGAAGTGTTCTACACCCCTTAATGGCCTCTCCAACGCTGTAGCTGTCATGTTCAGGACAGCTGCGCTTTTACAAGACAAACTCAGCCTCGTCAAACGCAGCCTCTCTGTGGACTGGGCCACTAGTTGGCACACATGCACACAAGCATACAATCAGCCACACACATGCTCACACACACACACACACAAACAGCACACACACACACAAGGGGCCAAAGGCTACCAGCTGCTAATATGCATTGAAATCTTTGATTAATACTTCATCTCTCTGTGCAGGACTTTTGCCCGAGTGTCACGTTCCACACACTGTCCCTTGGAACCTTTTCGTCCAGGGGTCCCCACTTTGTCAGCTATGAGATGATGGATCATTTAGCTTAAAAAAAAAAAAAAAAAAAAAAAAATGCTAATTATAGCACAGCCATGGAGCCCAGGTGTGTGTGTCCGTTTGGATCATGGCCAGGTCAGAGTTATTAAGCAAAGGGGCCGTGTTGTTTGGAGGAAGAAAAAAAGGTAAACTAGGCCTCATTAGTGAGTTCCGAAGAATAATTCAGATCACACATTTCTCAGTCGGTTTTCAGCCTGTCTGCATGGCGACCCAGGCGCTGGGTAGAGATAGGTGGAAAGCCATAATTGGTCCATCATTGGGTGGGTAGCTTGACTGGGACTCCTAACAAACACATGGATGCAGGGTGTGAAAGAAAACATGGCCGAATCAACCCAAAGCAACAGAACTCTCCCCGTGAAGGGCTTTGAAGGAATTTACACTATCGGGGTTACGTTGGCGGGGTTTGGGCGTACGGTGCGACTAACCTCGCTGCCTGGAAGGTGTGAAGACCAAAACAGAACACCTACAGTGTGTTCACTAAGACTGAGAACGTTGACAACAAGCAAGCAGACTGTATCACACAGAGCTAACAAGACGCACTGGAGAAATAATAACCGTTAGATCCGGTCGCGCGCACAAAACTGCAAACAAATACAGCCTCGGCATTGTGCACCAAAACATCACAGTGTCAGCTGTTGTCTTTGTGTCGCCGGAACCTCACACCGGTGGCAGCACCTGTCTCCCCTGCCCCCCCCCCTCTCTTCAACTGCCCGCTCCCCCCCCCGCCCCCCCACCCGCGCCCGTGGCCTTGTTAATGGCTGCTGGCTCTGTGGAGGGGACAGGGAGGCTGGCTCGCTGTCTGGCTGTGTGTCGCCCTGACTCCTCCAGCAGAGAAAGACTGTCATGGCAGTCACTGCCCCAGCAGGCCTGCCAATCACACTCCGACAGAGCCACACAGGGACCGGTCCTGGGGAGGACAGCTAAAACATGCACGGGCCTTGACGAAAAACACACACACACGCATGCACGCACCCCACAAACACGCACCGACAGCAATCTCTAAACACGCTGTCACTCTCCTTCGAGAGATCGCCTTTTTTATATGCGAGACAAACAAATAGAAGACAACTGACAAGCGCCCCTAAACGCAAATACACTCGCCTTCCTTGGGGAGATTAGAGAGTTCCAGCCATTTAAGAGACAACGAGAGACGATTGTAGATTGAGGGACGGGTACTGCCCGTCCCTATGCGGCTAGACTGGGCTAGGCTGGGCTGGGCTAGGCTAGGCGTGGCGTGTCATTTTGGCTGCGTTGCCGCTCGACATCAAGAGAAATCGATGGCGCCTCCACAGGGGCAGGGAGGCCCGCGGAGTGGAGGAGCTTCTCAGGTCTGTTTGAACTCATTTTCTTTTCTGGGCGGTTGGCCCCCTCGCTCAGCCCCCCCTCCAGCATCTCCCTCACAGCGGGCCCTGACAGCTTGACACATTGACAGCTGCCGCTGAATGACAACTGATTTGTACAAATTTCAAGCCTTATAAATCTACCTGTCACAACAAGAGCATAAAAGACCTCGGACCCAGCAGGTAATTCGGAAGAGGTGGGGTGGGTGGGGGGAGAGAAGAGGGGGGAAAAGGCTTCCTCCTCCTCCTCCCTCCTGACAGCCATGTCTGAAAAAGAGGGAGAGAGGGAGAGTAGAAAGAAGATGGGAGGAGGGGGCGAAGAGGGAGGAGGCGATAAAAATAAAAAAAACCTGAAAGGGTCTTCTCCTCTGCTGCCAGAAAAGCTCCAGCCAGCCTGCCATCATCTTCTCCTCAGGTCGACTTTGAATAAGAACCAGAGGGCCCATTTTCCTGGCCACGGGTGACCAATAGTCTCATTTAAAGATTAGAAAGAGCGCCTAGCGAATTTTGTTTTACACGATATTAAAGTAGCGCCACCTGCTACTGGCCAGATTATCTCGGCAGTCAGCCTGTACTAGCCCTGACTGGGTAAATGAACAGCGTTTTTTTATGGTATTTAAACAATATCCCACACTGCCCTGCTGTAACCCGCTATACCTCCCCCCCCAACCCCGGGTAGTCTTCAATGGCAGTAAATTGTTTTCAGCACTTTCGTTTATAGCCAGATATAAACTATGAGGATGAAGGAGGGGGGCACGGAAAATCAATAGTACTGACAAACAGAGAAATGGGTTCATAATTCTGTGTGAGTTGTCTCTCTCCTCGGTCAAATCGATGAAGGCTCATCGTGGCCATTCCTTGCATTGGTCACTTAGGAACTTATCAAATGTTGACAGTATTGCGGTAGTAAAGAGATGAATGACAAGCCAGTCTCCTTGTTGTCTGTATAAACAAAAACTGGATCAATGTAAATTGGTAGCCTCCAGTCATGTGATCCACCCAGGAGAGAACTCAGCATGTGGATCAACAAGAGTTTGATGTGATCCCTGTGTCCCTGTATTTATATAATACCTTAATGACCCGGTCTCCATCCTGTATGGAATTGGGCTGCATTCACTCGATCAAATATGGTCTTCATCACCATGGGGGGGGGCAACATGGCAAAACGTGTTGATGTCAACTATTTGACGACAGGAGGTTACTTAGATCCAGCTGCAATGCCGATAACATCACAAAAGCGACATCATTTGAGGGCCTTCAGTTGGGGAAATAGTGGTAGGCTATTCTCTGCTGGCTCAGTTCACAAGCTTACTCACACAATGCCGGAGGACTACCTCCTAAACCTCTCCTATTTGCAAGTAGGCAAAACACTTTAATCCTCCATTTGTGTGTAACCATCCCTGTCCTAAATGTGCCCTTCCGCACCCTAACCCTCAAAAGGGCTGGTCCCCATGTAGCCACCGGCCCTGCTGTTTGATTAAGACTTAGCCCACTGCTTTCTCCAAGGACCGGACCCCAGCTGGGCCAAAAAGCACGAGTTAAGCAAAGGGATTATCAGTGCCACTCCCACCGAGGCAGTCCAACTGTCAGCCAGATCAAAGGAGCTCCGAGCAGAGGCTGGGTCACTAGGGAAGGTGTCCCCTTCCTAGTCAGATGCCAGGACAAGTGCATGAACTCCGATCCATTCACAGGGGGACTCTGGTACCGTTGAGCTGCCATGTTGGTGGAGTCGTCACCGTAAATTACATCAAAGTAAACACAGGTGGCTGTCGGTTGTTATTTCTGGTTGGTAGACGGACCGGTAACTGTAATATTATAATGTCATATTGGAGTATTTTTTCTTCCAATTGGAACACCTTGGACATCTGGTGTCCTTTAATAAATACTGTATATACAATATTTTTCTATAGAAAGTAAAATATTCCTGAGGATAGGAAATACTGAATGTCCGCTTTTCCAGTATTTACAGGATGCAATTTACTTTGTGGCTTTGCCAATGATGACCATATAAAGCACTACCTCCGTTAATTTGTGATTTAGCCTTTATGGCTTTCCGTAACATCTTATTACTCATTTATATTCCATACCAGGGGGACGTATTGAACCGTTTCCAGCTTCATTGTTTATGCAACATTAATCGCATCTTTACCCTCATAAATGTGGGTCGAAAATGCACTGCGTCATGGCCAAGAAAATGGCACTATACTATAAAATATAGTACTACTAAAGTACCACTCTACTCCCTCTCCGTCTCTCTCCGTCTCTCTCCGTCTCTCTCCGTCTCTCTCCGTCTCTCTCCCTCAAAAATAAAGACAAAACTTGTTATAGATCAGTTGTGCTATAACCAAGTTCTTGTACTTGTTTACCAATACTTGTCTATAGCACTAATCCCTGACCAGGGTGCTTTAGGAGTGAGCTCACTGCTGATGACAGAGATTGGTTATGTCTTGATAATCTGGGAACAATAGCATGCACGGCGGCGGAGCAGCGGAGGGCCGTAAACACATGAACACAGGCCCTGTGTGACATCAGGCCACCGGGAAGGCAGGCCCGGTCTTCACGCGTCTCCAGAGACCTCCCAGAGCACCCAGGCGCT